>NC_140461.1:15557804-15815304 GCF_051167445.1 Perissodus microlepis | reverse complement strand
ATTTAGAGCAGAAAAGTTATAAAAGAGCTTTTATGAATAAGGACATGTGTTTGGTGAAATATCTGAGAAACTCTTTTAAGTTCTCAATGCCATCACCAGCATCTTCTTTAAAGCATATTAGATCAATAGTCGATGTCAGTCATATCTTCACCTGAATAAATATTATATTACAGTTTTTTTCCTGCTCACAGGTCTTTGTCACACTTTGACTTTGATGAATAAAATGAGTAATCGAATCACATCATCTAATAATATTTTTTTGACATTGCATTATTAAGCATGGCCCGATTTCTTTTTTGTGTCTGTCTCCTGTATCTTCCTGTTTTTCTTTTTCTCTGTGTTTCCCTGTAGATAGTTGGATGACTTCTGAACAGATTGAACAGAATATTAATTGCCTTCCTAATTTATGTAAATGTATGCTAATCTACACACTCATCGACTCTCAACGGGCTCGTTATCTAGATCGTTTAGAATGGCCAGGAAGAGATTCAGTCTGCGTGACCCTGAAGGTTGCCAGTTCAATTCCCAGTGAGTTGAGCCTCAGGGTCTTAGCAAGTCAATTTAACCCTGAATGAACTGGCATAAAGCTTTAGTCTTAAAATGGCTGATGAACAGACAAAAATATGAATGAATAGGCACTTATAATGTAATCACTTACAGTGCAATACATGTCAAAATGCACACATATGGACCCTTCTTACAAAATCAGAAATCCAAATCTGACAAGTAAGCAGTTTTCTTTGCTCCTGAACCATTTAATGAAATGTTTGAATGAACAAAAGAAAACCAAAAATGGCAATGAGATACAAGCGTACTTTGGTATTCTTTATGATTTTCTTTGCTGATTATTTTTTATTCATGTATTTAGTTTGTGAAAGATTAAGTGAAAATTGCAGGATCAGGCATCAAATGTTAACACAGAACCTGATAGTTACGTGATAATTGGTGTATGTAATTTAAAAAAGTCAGAAATATCTCTTTTGACCTCTCAGACAGATTTTTTCACAGGTGAATTACAAAAATGACTTCTAGTATTAAATAATTCTAAAATGTATGTGCATGCACAAGATAAAATATATTTCTAATTTTGAAGAACAGATGAAGTTATGACTGCTTTAGCATGCATACTTTATCTGTCGTGATATCTTTTTTACATTTTATGTTTCCTTTATTCACTATGAGGTGTACCACCACTGACATGCACTTTTCAGAAATCTAATTAAAAGTAAAGTCGTGCCTCCGTACTTTAATAAGTCAAGGGAAAGGTCTTGATCTACAACACCACAGCATGAGGCATTTTTTACTGTGTAGCAGTAAAAACTCCCAGTTTTCAGAAATAGGGATGAAGATTTTACAATATTTTGAGAAGTTGCATTACAGACTGTAACAAAGTTTCATATCTAGTGGAAAAGACATGTAGTTCTATTTAGTGAGTGAACTCCTCATATATATCTGAAAAATAAGAAATTGAATATTCAGGTTAGGAACCTAGGTATTTGGAATGAGTAACAGCACACTAGGATCATTAATAGAAATCACTGTGTCCCCGACCTCTTCTTTTCCATTGTACTGAAGTGCAAAATTACATCACAGCTACAGTACCAGCATGTCCTAAAAGCATAAAAGGCAGCACAAGCTGTGCAATTAGTTTTTATCATTAAAATGCAGTACAAATTTTACCCACTTAATTGCAATCTACTATATACAGTGAAGGAAAGAATTATTTAAAACCCTGCTGAATTTGTAGGTTTGCTCACTTACAAAGAAACAGACAGCCTTTAATTTTATGGTAGTTTTATTTCAATGAAGAAAAAAAGAACAATAACTAAAAATCCAGAAAAATACAAAACACTAATATTTATAAATGTATACATTGATTGAATGTAACTGAAATAAGTTATATTTGAGCCCTTACAATGCAGCAACATTCAGACTCATAGAGATGCAGGAGCCAGAATGTGGTACACACACCAAAGAGAGACCAAAGAGCTGTCAAATGACATCAGGTAAAAGACTGTAGAAATGCATGAGGCTGGAATGGACTGAAAGACCATCAAGAAGACCATCAGATCATCAAGAAGCTTAGTGAGAAGGTGATAATTATTGGTGAGATTTTTCATTATGAAATAAAGTAAATAAAATAAATATATAAGTTACCATGGATTGTACTTGGTCTGGAGCTCCATGAGATGAGGATGAACAGTTGCAAGGTGGTAGGTCAGCTCAAAACAACATGGGAGGAGCTTGTTAATATTGTAGCGGGTCAGGGCTGTTTGGGTTTTCTTTTTGACAGCTGTGTTCTGTTGTTCAGGCGGCAGCATTATGTTGCCATGGTTACAAGGTGACACGCTCTCTCTCTGCGACTATGTTTTTCTGTGTGGGGTGGGAGAGTACCGTTGTGTTCTTTGCTGTTGTTGAATGCTCATGCTACGCCGGAGCGGTTTTTGCCAGGAGCCTGCTAATAAACGGCTGTGCTCCTTGGCTAGCTCGGGGAAGCAAGACCAAGCGACACTTCTGTCTCCTCTTTGTCTGAGCTCGCCACAATATTTTGAAGGTAGCTGGGAACACAATCACCACACTATTGGTAACATGCTACACCGTAATAGACTGAAGTCTTGCAGTGCCCATGTACAAGTCTGTCTTAAATAAAAACATCTAAATAAGAAGGTTTGGGAGCAAGTGCCGTGGCTAGATAAAATCCAAATTGAGGTCTTTTGTATCAACTCAACTCATCATGTTTGAAAGAAGAAAAATGAAGAAAAGTACACACAAACAACACCAAACCCATGATCAAGCATGGAGGTGGAAACATCATGCATTGTGGCTCATTATTAAGGGGCCAATGGAGGGGGGCCATATTTACCATAAAATCTTGGACGAAAACATCCTCCTCACACCTTTCCACAATCAAGCAGCAGATATGCCAAGATCGTATGGCGCCACAATTCTGTGCCAGACTATTTCGGTTATTATGGGGACTCTTAGTTCATTTTGTTTAGAATCAGGTTTGGAAATACTCATAATTCCTAACTTACCTACACTTTCTGAACTTACCTTATCAGCCCTCTACCTGCCTGCATGCTCTCCACCTGAGGATCCCTCAAAAATCCTGAGCCAACCCAGCGCTCCTCCCTGACTAAACTCCCACGGCACAAAAACTAAGATCTCTCAGCTCCATTTTTACTCATATTAACTCACTCTTCTGGAATGGACAATAATTTCTCCTCTCTTCTCTCTCTCACAGCCCCTGAGAACTCCCCAAAGCCTCTTGCTCACCTTCAGTTCCCTCTATCAATGTCTTATGCTCTTTTTGACACTGTCATGTCAGTCTGCTCTTTAGGTCCTGAAAGAACCACACTATTAAATCCTTACTTCAGTGTCATGCAAATCAATTTATAATTTTTATGTAATGTGTTTTTGTTTTCTTTAGAGTTTTAGTCGATATTCTGTCTCTCTCCATTAAAAATGTAATTTCTTCGTCAGTGAGAAATGAGTCATTTCCTACACTGTATTTCAAAATTTTCAGCGTTAAACGGAATACTTTACTTAATATGGTTCTGAATGCAAACTACGTTAATTTTCCACTAGTTTTATTACTGTTGTGAGTGCACCTCCATTTTTTTCTTTTCCCTTGGGTTTTTTTTCTGTGGCGACCTAATTTCTCTACACACTTTATTAAAGTTTCATCTTATCTTGTCCAGCCCATCCCTACTGTGAAGGGTACAACACAATAAAGATGTTTAATTTTAATTTTCCCAGCTAGTGTGACCGCCAGACTCATGTATGACATATACACTCTGCTGAAAGCCAACGGCAAAAACCATTCACAGATGTTTTTCATTTTCTGATCTGATCAGGCCCAAAGCAAAACACGTGCACACACACACACACACAGACACACACAGTCATCATCCATCACTTTATGCTATGTTAAATCTTTAAAGTTAAATACTTTATGGGGGATCCTTTTTTTTTTAAACCCCCAAATGTTGGACCTCACGATGCCACTTTGTAAACATATTATTGTCTCCATAACACGAGTAATAGAAGTACACGTAGACACAAGGCCATTCATGCAAAGAAATAAAAATGACTGAAAAATACACTTTTATTTATTTATAGAAACAACTGAAGCTGTAAAGCATTTTAATCCCATCTGTGGGGTTGTGTGTGTATGTCGTAGACTGGGCTCCATCAGTTTGATCTAAGCTGAAACAGAGGGAGGCGCTGAAGCATGACAGTGTTTGTGTAGGATGTGTATGTTACAGGATTCAGGGAGATACCTTTACGTGGTTCATATGAGCAAAAGCACCTCTCTGTCTAACAAAACCATCCTCCGGATCCCAAGATAATGGACTTTTCTACTTAGATATAAATTGTGAATGTGTGTGTATATATAGTGTAATTTAATTACATGTAGTGTAATTAAACAGATGACCGGATGACCAATACTGCTGTGTATCCTTTGTTAGTCTGCTGTTAAAATAGCTTTACCCAATTCAGATGTTGGTCTGATGCTGACACGAGCTGACAGTTCTGCTTATTTTAGCAGTCATACCAGACGACCACCAAAGACAATATCAAGCCTGTTTGATATCAATTGGGATGTCCTGCTTGAGGTCAGAAGCATTGGAGGGCAATTAAATGGAGGCATGCTGACTCTCCCACAGCAGGTGTGCAATGAGGCACCATAATTACCCTGCCGACGTGCTGATCTCCAAAACTCATCACTTGTTCCAGGTGTAAAGATAGGCTTTTCTTGCAAGCACACAATCCGAAAGTTTTGATTCTTAGCAGCCTCCTGCTGATACATTTTGACTGATTTTATCCCCTTCATCATGCTCCCCTGAGGGTTTTTCGATTTAGGATGAAAAATAGGGAAGTCAGTCTTCATATGTGGATACATGTCCCTGTCATCTACCGTGCACATTTGTAGCTGAAAAGGAATAGTGATTTAAATGTAGAGCGAAACCATGTTAAGGATAAAACCTGTGTTTTAGAAAAAGTCTCATTCACAGTATGACTTGAATGTAATGCTTTAAAGACTGACATTTTTTTCTGTCCAGCTAGACACTGTACACGTTTGACAGGAAATTCCAATTCAAAGGCAGTCATTGTAATTTAAAATTGCTTACGACCCTCCAAAATGGAGTAAAACTATCAACATAATGGGAAGGAACAACCACTATTAGGGCTGTTCAATATAACGATATATATCGGATGACGATATAAAAACGTCTATCGTTTCATTTTACGCTATCGTTTGTTTCGTGGTGTCGCAAAATAAACGGCAATATTTTTTCATCGTTTTGATGGTCACTGTAGTGGCTATATTAATTTCTTAAAGTTCTCTCTTTCCCTTATATTTAATATAACCACACTACAGATGGACAAGCGCCTGTTTTTATGCATTGTGGTTAGCAACAAGGATGGTAACACCATCGCACGTCCGCTTGTTTATGTTCCACATAAACCTTTCACAATAAAGCTCGAGATCCTGTTGAGACTTTTCAAAATAAACTGAATCACATGAAAGAGCAGATTATTTACGGATGAGAAGTAAAAAAGAGCGCCAGGTGCTAAAAAATAAACCTTAGACTCAAACGTTAGAACAGACTTTTCCCCGCAGCACGCCGTGTAATAAATACTCACAAAGAAAACGGCGGCCTTTACAACTTATGTCTAAAAATGTATCGTTTCATGCATCGGTTAAAACACTCGACTCCAGCTACATGACGCGCAGCTGGAAACACTTCCCGCAAGTCGAGCTGCCCGAGATTCACAGAATTTACAGAAAATGTTACATTTTTGTGATTTATATCGTTATCGGGACAATAGAATTCTTATATTGGGATATGAGATTTTGGTCATATCGCACAGCCCTAACCACTATGATATTATTCTCAGGATGCCTTTTTAACTGTGTAGCAGAGTTTTCCCAGTTTTACGGGGGACTAACAGTGGAAACTGGTGGAAAATGACACTTATCACCACCAGCGTCATTCAGAGATAAAACCCATGCGCCAAAATGATAAAACAGCAACAAACAAGAGTAAATTTCAGAATAGCTTGGGAATACATGGTGATGAATGATGAACTGGAAATGTTTCTTCTAGACACTAAAGGTCATAGCAGGTAATGCTATTGTTTGCCATGTGCTAACTGTCTAACAGTAGGCAGAGCAAATTTTTCCACTAGAAAAGCTGTTAAACCCAGTGGCTGCTACAGGAAGCGTGGGGGGGGGCGGGGGGCAGTGTATTACTGCATTAGCATAGCACCAGTTGTTTTGCCCTGATGAAAGGGATTTTATTTCTAATATCACGTATGAGGAGAAAGGTTGCACCAGCAGGAGCGCACAGAGTCACAGGTAACTGAGTTTACATACAGAAATGGATAATTAACCCTACTGTAACCAATTAGTGGACATAAGTAGATAGACAATTAAGGCTAGTTCATTAACAGTAACAGTGGGCATATAAGATATGCTCGCCCAACAGTAGCTTTATGTTAAGTTGCATTAACTTCCATCTATTAACTATTAAAACAATCAAGGCTCAGCTGCGCTTGACTTACAACAGCAATACTGATACTCTGAGCTGGATCTCTCCTGTTTATACTAGTGGCTAATTAAGAATCATCAGTTAATGTAGCAAGCACATCTTTTTAAACTGTAAGAGAACACAAGCTCCACAGAAAAGTTCCAGCTGAGAACAGGAACATTTTTAGAGAAAGATAACAGTGCTAACCACTGCAACACCACAGTCTTATCCCAAATCCTGCTTTGTCTTGTTTCTTTCTACAGGGGCAGTTATGCTAACACATTCTCATAAAACAGTGCTAGCTACTGATGAAACTTTCAATGAAATCTAGCAAATTCTGATTGCAGCTCCTTTAAAGATGACTGTGTAGAAATCATGAATAGTATCAAATTAGAATTTTTCCCAGCAAAGCAGAATTTTTAACATCCCTCTGGAGTCTTTATTTAATTTAAGCATTTTTTCACCCAAATAGTGGGTTGAAAAATTGAATAGATGGGATTTTTCATTTAGCTTTAATTTATTTGATCTTTTTCATTTTGCACAAAAAACAGCACACCTGCACTGCAACACGCAGATTTGATCCTATTCTGGCTTAGTTTAAACCCTCAAACACAAACCTCAATACAAATTCAAAGGCCTGCTGTCTGTCCCTCTTTTTAGTGAGTAGATCCCAATCCTGCTGCCCTCTCTCACTTCTTTGCCCTCTGATTTTCCATCTTTTCCTCTGTTTTATGACTTTATGCACTGCCTCTGTCTCTTGCTCTCTCTCTGTCTCACACACACATGCACACACTGGTTTGCCCTGTCTTTCAGCTTAAGCAAAGACTGTCATGGAGTCATGCAAAGTTTCAACTAAAGAACGTCAACCAAGCACTTCAGATTAACACAAGGCTGGCTCCACAAGATAGAGCGCACGCACATACACATCAAACCCGCGTGCACGTTCCCAAAGAAACACACACTTTGATTTGCTAAGACCCTGACTGACTGACACATCAGACATGAGTAGATGACAGAGTGGGAGAGAGACAGAGAGGGAGAAAGAGAGAGGAGTTGAGAGAGTTCAGAGTGAAAAGAGGCCTTCGTTGAAAGAGGTAATTTCAGAGACCACAATTACTCTAATTACATATCAAACCTATAACAGAAACACGTAAATGGGAATACATGTATGTAAAAGGCCGTGAGTCATGAATGACTTTTGAGTGACACTAGCGAAAAAAATAATGCTAATTTAGCAAATTTATACTGGTCCTCTGGCTTTCAGAGCTTCAGATGACGCAGAAACACAACACTGCAGCTCTGTAGGATTCAAGCAGAAGAGGAAAATCTTGTCATTTTTTTAAAAAAAGCTTTTAGATAGTTCATAACATGTAAGTGCAAAGATCAATACTGGAAATGAAAAGCCAGACTAGGCACTGAGCAGACACTTAGTGTAAATCACGCTAAGTGTCAAAGTATGTGTCACTCAGAGCTGAAGGCATTAAATTGAACTTAAACATTCTAAACAGCTGAATGGACAATGACAGGAATGGGTGGTACCAACAAACGAAAAAAAAGTAAGTAATAAGCTATGATTTTTTTTGCTTTGAGCAGAAAAGAGACAGTTAATGTATAGATCAAAATTAAATAATAAATTACGTAATTTCCATCAGCAACCCCCTACTTTTTTATAGTATCACTGATGTCACTCAGTGTATCCATTCGAACATTTGTCACTTCATGTGTCACGTACCTTAGAAAAATCCAGATAGAGTTGATATAAACCACATCCTCACATGCATTTACCGGCCACTTCTTCATTTACACTTTCATGGTGCTTAGTTGGTCCAATTAATTTTTCATGGCATAGATGCAAAAAAAAAAAGTGTATGGAAGCATTCCTGAGATAGCATTAATATAGATATGATGGAATTGCTCAGTTTCTCCATATCCATGATGTTCCACCACATCTCAAGGGTGCTCTATTGGGTGGACATCTGGTGACTGTGGGTGCAGGGAACTCATTGGCATGTTCAAGATACGAGTTTGAAACCACATGATTTGAGGTTCGTGACATGGGACATTATCATGCTGGAGGCTGCCATCAGAACATGGGTACATTGTTATCATAGAGAGATGGAAATGGTCAGCAAAAATACACAGGTAGGCTGTGCTGTTTAAGCAATGTTCAGCTGGTGCTAAGAGGTCCGAGAATTTATCCCCCATACCATGACACCACCACCACCACCATGATCTCTTGATACAAGACAGGATGGACTTGAGTTTTTACATTGTTTATGCCAAATTCTGCTCCTACCATTTGACTTATCTGATCAGTTTATTCCGATGCTCGGTTTGAAATGCCTAAATGCCTGAATGCACTGCTGCAACGTTATTGGCTGATTAGATATTTGGATTATTGGCATGTGGAATAGGTGTACCTAATGAAACGGCTGGTGAGTTTATATTTATGATTATGGATTAATTCATTAATCTTATCAGTGTCATCTCTGCTCTATTGTGTAATACATCTAAACTTATTTGGTAAGTTATTAAAGTACTGTAAATACAAACTTAAAACTCACAGTATTTTCCTCACTGCATCTTCTGGCATGAGCTTAACACTATGTACTTTCCCCAATACCTTAGAAACATTTCCTTGAGTGGTCTGTGTATGTTTATTAACAAATATATGTATAAATGCCGCAAAATGTAAAGTGTGATAATAAAATGTCTAGACATTTGAAATAAAGTGCAAAAATAGACTACAGCCTTACTTTCATTGATCTTTTTTATGCACAGTGTTTGACCTCTATCGCACTTCATTCTCTGACTCTTTGAATATTAAAAAGCTGACAGCAGTGTGTCCATTAATATTAACACTCTCCCTGCATATGTAATAAGTTTGGTCATCATGGATTCAGCACTTCCTCTTAAGGGATATTGTGACTTGGTGAACAGTGAAAAAAAATGTACAAACCAGGTTGTCATCATATTTTTTTAGCAAAGTTTTCTTCAAACAGGAGGCTGTGACTCAGGAGGTCAGGCAGTAGAGTGGGTTGTCTATCAACTGGAAGGTTGATGGCTTTAATCCCCCACTCGGCATGTTGATGTATCCTTTGGCAAGACATTGATCCCTGAGTTGCCCCTGATGCATCTGTCTGTGTGCAAATGTTAGACAAAGTGCCCAGGTATAGAAAAAAGTGCTTGCATGAATGTGTGTCTGACTGGGTGAGTGAGGCTTGTAGTAAAAAGCAGTCTGAGTGCTCAGTATTGTAGAAAAGCACTACATAAGTACCATTTACACACTGTGTCATTAGTGATGATCTCATCATTAAGTGCAGGTCAAAATCTTTACTTTTGACTCTCTCTAACCCTCTTGGTCTCTTGGTCTCAGAATTCACCTGCCCTTTTTTTTCACAGAGTTGTGTAGTTAAATTATTAGACTTGTGAGTATTGGTTAAAATGGAGACAGTGTCATGGTGGAAGGCCTCATGGTTAAGCTTATCAAATTTCCAGAGTAAGTTCTGGACAAATTCTCAGGACTGCTCTGCCATGCTGAAGCTACCTGAGTCATTAGTAATGCTAGCAGCCATTTACTTTATGTCATAGCAGGCTGCCAGGTATTCATCTGTGTGGTAGACAGTGACATGTTGAATCTGTTCCTTTTCTCTACTGGGCACTTATCACATTGGATATTAAGTTTCAAGACTTTTTTTGCAATCTAATTTTCCAAAGTCTATCCCTGCTCTAATATTGTCATTTCTCATAATCCACCATCCCCACCTGCTCTCTGTCTGCCTCTCCAAAGAAGTCTCACAAGCCACTTTTATACAGCCTCTTCAAGGTGGGAACATTGTGTGGTTGTTCCAACTCACCATTCTGTGGAACAAATGGGGGGATCTTGGTTATCGGACCTTTAAACCACCAACATAGGTATTAGCAAAGCTGAATTAGTGTTTGTGTAATGGGCAGAGATGGTACCCCAGAACCAACAATGCTGATTTGGTCTAAAAAAAAAATCACACACCAGGGGAGTATTACAAACTAAAACCAAGGGTTTCATTAAGAGGGGTTTTCTGAACCCCATTAAGGCAAAATCTCTGAGTAGAAACAAGGGCTTCAGTAAAAGGAAATTAAGCTGAACATGTGCTGCGCTGTTACACTCAAGTTTACTGTAGGAATGTCAGATGAACCGGTGCGCTTGATACCAAAGTTCTAAAGACATAACAGTATTTGTTTTCTCCCCCCCCCCCAGTACTGTAGGTAACACAGGCTGTATATGTAGTGACAAGTAAGTAAGTAAGTAAGTAAAACTTTATTTATAGAGCACCTTTCTAGATAAAAGATCACAATGTGCTTCACACAAGGATAACAAAGCATAAAACAAAACAGACAACAGTTAACAAAATGTAATTCTAAAAAGATGTGTTTTTAGTTGTTTTTTGAAAGAAGCTACTGAGTCCAGAGAGCTTATGGGAGAGAGTTCCACAGTCTGGGAGCCACAGTGGCAAAAGCTCTGTCTCCCTTAGTTCTCAGCTTAGTATGATGAATGACAAGTAGACCCTGGTCACATGACCTAAGAGACCTGCTAGGAACATAAGGCTGTAAAAGTTCAAAGGTTGTCAAAAAATGGATACTTGGAACTAGCCCTCCCCTCCCATTAACACCTGGTTATTTCAACAGTAGCACAAATGTGGTGAAGCATCTTAGGGACTGACACATCAGTCTTTATGAGTAACTTGGAAAAGCCATGGAAGCTCCTGTTACAAAACACTTAGTATTAAACAGTTGTTGTAAATGGTACAGATACAGCCACTTAAAATTGCCGCTTTCAGCCAGAGGTCAGCTGGCTAACTGTTAGTTGTCAGCTAGCAGTCAGCTTCCGGGAGTCCCCCCTTCTGTCCTTGGAGCGTATCTACTTTCCACTATAAACATGCTCTTTTCACTCAATTGATTTATTTAAACCCTTAAAATGTGCAAAAGTCTTGGGCGACCTATAATTTCTCTATATTTTGCATAACTTTAAAATACTTTTTATTTTTTTAAGTGCTCTGTGGCCTTGATCAAGGTATTTCAAAGTTGCTCTTTGGACATTGGCTGCTTTTTAAATTATTTTCAGTTCTATCCTCAGACCTGAGAGGGCAATGTTTTAACAGGTTTTAATCTTTCAACCATAAAAATTTAGGTGTATTAGACCAGTTTTATCTTGATAGATGTGTGTGGGTGTGTAATTTATAAGCTGTTTGTGCTGAGTTTTATGGGCTTGGGATGATGTCTTTAGATGGGGCAAACAGAAGCCACCTCATGGTGCCTATACAAAAATGGGACATTAGAAGACTTACAAAAATGCACTATATACTACTATGTGAATTCTATAAATTTAAGGCTTTCCTACTTGATATTCAGTTTTTGTTGTTTCAGCAAGTCAGTAATAATCGTCGAATGCAGGCATCACTTTCTGTCGGGCTTGTTCAGTGTGCACAACCCGTATTTTATTTTCTGCAAACATATATCTAGTTATGATTCTGCCAGTAATGTAGAATCGCTGAACAAATTTAAAGGTATAAAAATATAGTGTAGCAAGCCTGTAAATGGATGTGCCACCATGCTGCTCCCCCTGGTGGATAGACAAGATATTACCACTAGTTTTCCTAAATGCTGTTTAGGAGCATTACTACTAAGTTTGTTGAGCCAAGAAAAAAAAGAGGAATTTGCTGGAATCTCCAACTCAGTCTGAAGCTGTCTGCTTTTGCCAGATCGATCTGTGTTATGTCACAGGCAGGGGATATTATCATGCTCATCTATCAGCCAGCAATCAGTCAGGTCCTCGTGGTCCTGTTAGGGGAGAGGCAGCCATTTTAAGTGTTAGCTAGCTAACAAATGTCATTAATCCTGCCTGTATGTAATGTGAACAGACAGTGTTAGTTTACCAGGATCAGCACAATTACTTGTGTCTAAAATGTGTTATGTTTCACTTAAAGTCCCTGATTGAACCTTCGAAAAGTCTACCAGCAACTAGACAGAAACAGTGGCAGCTTGCCTTAACTACTCTATTTAATCAGCAACGAAAATATAGTGCCAAGTCACTGGAAGCACATGAAATAATCAGAGCTCCAGCTTTCACATAATTTTTCAATTCAAAGCAATTTTTTCAACATTATTTTTATGATGCAGGGAGATGATTTCAGCTCACTGTGAGATACAGAAGAGACTTGTATGTTTAGATTTCAAGGAATAAGAGTGAAAGCTTTCCTTATTACTCTTAAAAAGCATTTTGAGCTTTTAAGATATATCACTTTTGCTGACTGGCTGAAAATAATTTTATTTCATGTGCAGGCAGAAAACAGTCAGGCAACTGCTGGCAGTCTGTTTAGTTACAACATGCATAGACACATGGAAAGACATACACACACACACACACAAAATTCCACACACAGCTGAAGCTGAATAATCCTTCTCTGAATTAAATTCTCAAAGTGAAAGCTGTCAAAAGAGGACACAACTCTACAACTTAACCAGCAGGACAGTGCTAGTAAACTGTGTGTGAATGTGTTTGTGTCTGTTGTGGTCAGTGATTTTGTTGCACTTCAGTTGCGGAGGGAATTTGACTGCTGATATGCTCATTGCAGCCCACGGCAAGACAACTGTGTGAGTGAGTGTATGTGTTTGCTTGTGTGTATGAGTCACTGGTGCTGAGAGGAAGTGGCATTTGGGTGGGCAGGAAGTGACCTGTATCTCAAACGGGATGAAGCAGAACTGGTGACCAGACTCACAGACACCGTGCTTGTGTGTGTTTTATGTAAGGAATTGTTTCATAGGGAGGCCATGCATGGAAGAACCACAAAACAGTGTCAGCAGTAACATAGTAGATAGAAATAGATGGAGTAAGAGAAAGCATAGAGGGGGGTTGTCTTGGTTAGAGAACCATGAAATCATCACCCATTACTAAGAAACCTATAGAAGCTACTTTCAGCTGCTCATGTATCCACAAAGGGATGCTCCACATATTTGATTTGACAGATTTTTTCACCAGATGCTCTTCCCGACACAACACCAAAGGGATTTGTGTCTCCTCCCAGGATTAAACCAGGGATCTTTTACTTGTTAGGCAAATTTGTAAACCACTACAGTATGTCGCTACACCTTTTCAAAAACACCTACGATTTGAAAAAAATATAGCTAGTCGTCTGTCAGCACACCTGCTCTTATAACGAAAGCTACATATTTAATGATTGATCAGCCGATCAGTGATTGAAAGCAATTGCTTCTCAACCAATCAATCAGCCTCAGGTATAGCTGAGGCATGCCCACTTTGCAGCACATTGCAGTGATGCAGATTGCAAGACGTCTGATTGCTCTTCTTGCTGTGTAAACACGCAAGAAGAGTTCACCACCAGAACTCTTCTCTGCATCAAAATGGAATATGTAACAGAATATGTAATATGTGTATATAGCATCAGCATTATGCCCAATAATGCTGATGCTAAAGCTGTAGCCAGTAATCTGCCAGTGCATCCATCTGTTGCTTCTTCAGTATCAGCAAACATTTGAGCTTAGTTTGTTCATACATTTTCTGTCTTTTATTGTGTCAGTAATAATTGAACCCTCTGAGGTCTCAATCATCATACATCAGGGCCGTCAAACTTGTTTTACATTGTAAATCATACAGCCCACTTTGACCTTAAATGGGCCAGGCCAGAAAAACTACTCCTTCTGTCAGTGAAGTTGAACTATTCATTTAATCCCGGAGATATCTTGACAAAAATTCTTAAATTGTAAAAAAATAATTGCAAGTCCTTATATGTCAGGAATAAACCTGTAAAATTATATGTTACAAAACAAAACAACATAAAACAGAAACAAAACAAAGAAAAAACAGGAACTTTTCCTTAATTAATTTTTTTTATCTTATCTATTACTAATTACTTGGGTGTAGCATGAATGACCTGTGGACAATCTTTACTGATAAAGATTGTAAAACTTTGTAAAACTGTAAAACTTTTAAAGATACAGTGATATAGTCAAAAGTTAAAAATGTATGCCCTCCTTTATGTTTTCCAAAGTTTTCCGACGAGTCGGATTAGAGTCTTCGCCCGGCCAATTCTGGCCTCCAGGGCTTATGTTTGACACCCCTGTCACAAGTGGTAACTCTAATTCTACCATAACCCAACCCTCTAATGTCTAATGTCACAAATGACAACTTAGACCTTAGAGAGTTAAAAAAAAACAAACCTGTTAATCGGTTCTTGTATAGGTTTTTTTTTAACACTCAACTCAGCACAAAGAATAAAACGAAGGTCAACACAACACTGTAACATTGAACTTTAGAGGTGTAATTACACGGTAACACAGACAAGTAATAATTGTCTGATAAAATGCATATGATGACCAGTTCTACTGTTATCTTGAAATTGTCAGTATTGAAATTGTCAATATTTTTTATGAACTTCAGACAGAAAATTCTAATTTAAAAAGTTTGACAAATACTTATTATATATACTGTCAATTGTAGTTTATAGAAAGAAAGTCTGAAACAATAGATCTGAAAAAAATAGAAGTAAAAAGACTATCTGATATTTCAAATTTTAATTCAGTGTGAAATCATTGCACATTTAAATAACATAACTTTCCCCTTGCATAGTGTTTAGGCAGTCATTTTGTTATGTCTTTATCTAGCATGTTAATCCTGCAAAAATCATAAAAGATCCTCTTTTATCATCTTTCACTTTAAAAATATTTTGTCCACTACAGAGGACATAATGAATAGTCTAGGTCTCTGGAGGAGATATAATTCACTGGTCAACATAAAGATTATGTTTTTAATGTGAGCCCTTATGTAGTCTGTATAGAGGACTGTATTGTTAACAGTAAAAGCCTATTTGTACTGTCAGGCATGTGTGAAATGTACGAATGAAACATCTCATGGATACAACAGCAACACTGTTAATGCGAATAAGCGCAAGTAGGTCAAAAGAAATCGTGTACGGCCTCTTTCAGCCATCTGTCACCTTTAGGTGGTTTAGTGTACCCTTTATTGGTGCTGTCAGCACTGTCTTCTGGACTGTCTGCATAATGAAACAGCTTTGGATTGAAACAAGGAGACAGAGTAAGAAAGACACACCAGTCAAGAGAGTGAAGGAGAAATACTTGTGCGTGAGTGTGTTTTGATCAATAAGTGAGGCATCCATGCAGTCAGCCTTGTTAATGTGTCTCACTAGCAATGACCCTCAAGGCAAGATGAAGGACAGAAGAATTAGAAAAAAGGCAGAAACGTAGGAAAAAAGACGTGGAGAAAGCATTTGTTTCTTCACTGTGGCTTCATCTTTAGAAAATAATTTTTTACGGAATTTGAATCAAAATTGCCGTGCGTGCCACGTTGTTCAACACTTTATTTCAAAATACAGATAAATAGCACTGCTGATGAGAAGAACTCTTTATGTTACTGGACAGTGATGCAGAAAAGAAAGGTCAGGCAGAGTCTTTATGAAACAAAAGAATCGCAGAAATCCGCACCTCGATATGCAGCGTTCCAGTTCTAACTTCTAAAATGTGTTTTCAAACACTGAGTACATTCTGAGAGAGTGCTATCAGAGATCCTCTTCATTTATTCAGAGCGTCACACCCCCGGTGCCTTCTAAGTGCATTCTGGCCAGGAAGATGCAGCAGAGTTCAAATTTCACCGTGGTGAATTCTATTAAGGTAATCAGATAACCTTGCTGGCAGGAGAGCTGCCACTCTACAACAGTGAAAATACTCAACAGTGTACACAGCAGTGAAAATGGGAGCCAAGGATGTAAGTGGCAGGAAGTTATTAACACTTTTAAACTCGTTTGGTGACATGCCAAATTTTTACTGCGCACATCTGGTTAAACACACAGCAAAATTAAAACCGAGCTTAAGAATTAATCGCTTAAAACACGACAGTGACAAAGGTGTAGATTACCGAGGAGCATTAGGCAATATTTCCACAGAGACATGGGTATTTAAAGAATACCTGAACCTGTAACCACCAAAGAAGGAAAATAGGACTTAAGTAACACTGTTTTAGAAGGTATTCAGAAGGGTGACCAGTGGCCCAGTTTCAAAAGGTTAAAGGTCAATACTGCTCTATAACTGTACGCACAGAAATTTGGCACTGGAGTCGTAATACTACTTATATAGTTTGTTGAGCCAAGAAAAAAGGAATTTGCTCCATCTCCAAATCCATCTGAAGCTGGCTGCTTTTGCCAGATCCATCTGTGTTATGGCTCCAGCTCTGATTGGTAAATGACAGGACATAGTGAGAGCTGGATGTGACTCCTGGCTGACAGGCTGGCTGGGTGTCCAAAGCTGCTCTAAATGGGATTGTTCAGATGTAACAAGGGGATGATGGCAGTGAAAGCATTGTTTTGCCATTTTTTTCTCTTCTGAAAAGAGAAGCATACTGTCTATAATCTGTGTTAATGCCATGATCCAGGATTTATTTGGTAATTTAACAGAAAAGCTTGTGTAAATATTATATATATATTTTTTAATTTAATGAATAAGCAGGACAAACACTAATGATTATTTGTTGTTTGTATTTTATTTCTTGTGTATTTTATGATTTTTTTTTTAGATAAAAAAATTTGTCTAGAGGACCTGATATATGGCAGTTGAACATGATAAAGGTCCTAGATGGGATTAAATAAGCTTCATTGTCTAAATGCTTAGTTTTTGATGCAGTACTAAGAGACTGTGGTTTATGTAATGATTTAGAAACTATCCCCTGCATGAATCTGTGTGTGTGTGTGAGAGAGTTTTTACACAAAAAAAGTTTTACAAGCTGTGTGTTGTCCTTAACTGAACTGAATGATGAGATGAAAATGGCAAAAGAAAAGAAAGTTGAACATAACATATCCTCAATTCATTAAATGCCACCATAAAAGCCACTGCCAGAATACAGTCGCAATGTGTCATATTGTCAAAATGTGACATTACATGAGTGTCAGGTTTTAAAATTGCATTGACAGGGTTAAGGCAACTTCTCAAAAATGATCTGTCCCTAATATCCGCTGCAGTGTAAAAAAAAAAAAAAAAAGGCCCGATGACAGTGACAAAGAAGGAACATTTTTTTATGGCAAATTAAACAGCCAAGCCTGACATGACATAGAAGAAAAGAAAAAACTCTCCAAGATGTAAAGTGTAATGGTGAGAATGTTGACAGCGTACAAAGATGATAACGGTCTGACAGCAGCGCTTCAGTTATCTTCTAGTTTGAGATCATGTAAACAGACAAGATTAGGGCAACTTATTAACAATACTGTTTAAAAAAAAAAAAAAAAAAAAAACATTTTAAAAGTATATTGTTTCATTTCTAAAATCAACATTCAACTATTTTTTAATCTGTTTGATCTATATAAATGACAGAACTGATGGACGGACGGACGGACGGACGGACAGACAGACAGACAGACAGACAGATACAGGGAGTGCAGAATTATTAGGCAAATGAGTATTTTGTCCACATCATCCTCTTCATGCATGTTGTCTTACTCCAAGCTGTATAGGCTCGAAAGCCTACTACCAATTAAGCATATTAGGTGATGTGCATCTCTGTAATGAGAAGGGGTGTGGTCTAATGACATCAACACCCTATATCAGGTGTGCATAATTATTAGGCAACGTCCTTTCCTTTGGCAAAATGGGTCAAAAGAAGGACTTGACAGGCTCAGAAAAGTCAAAAATAGTGAGATATCTTGCAGAGGGATGCAGCAATCTCAAAATTGCAAAGCTTCTGAAGCGTGATCATCGAACAATCAAGCGTTTCATTCAAAATAGTCAACAGGGTCGCAAGAAGCGTGTGGAAAAACCAAGGCGCAAAATAACTGCCCATGAACTGAGAAAAGTCAAGCGTGCAGCTGCCAAGATGCCACTTGCCACCAGTTTGGCCATATTTCAGAGCTGCAACATCACTGGAGTGCCCAAAAGCACAAGGTGTGCAATACTCAGAGACATGGCCAAGGTAAGAAAGGCTGAAAGACGACCACCACTGAACAAGACACACAAGCTGAAACGTCAAGACTGGGCCAAGAAATATCTCAAGACTGATTTTTCTAAGGTTTTATGGACTGATGAAATGAGAGTGAGTCTTGATGGGCCAGATGGATGGGCCCGTGGCTGGATTGGTAAAGGGCAGAGAGCTCCAGTCCGACTCAGACGCCAGCAAGGTGGAGGTGGAGTACTGGTTTGGGCTGGTATCATCAAAGATGAGCTTGTGGGGCTTTTCGGGTTGAGGATGGAGTCAAGCTCAACTCCCAGTCCTACTGCCAGTTTCTGGAAGACACCTTCTTCAAGCAGTGGTACAGGAAGAAGTCTGCATCCTTCAAGAAAAACATGATTTTCATGCAGGACAATGCTCCATCACACGCGTCCAAGTACTCCACAGCGTGGCTGGCAAGAAAGGGTATAAAAGAAGAAAAACTAATGACATGGCCTCCCTGTTCACCTGATCTGAACCCCATTGAGAACCTGTGGTCCATCATCAAATGTGAGATTTACAAGGAGGGAAAACAGTACACCTCTCTGAACAGTGTCTGGGAGGCTGTGGTTGCTGCTGCACGCAATGTTGATGGTGAACAGATCAAAACACTGACAGAATCCATGGATGGCAGGCTTTTGAGTGTCCTTGCAAAGAAAGGTGGCTATATTGGTCGCTGATTTGTTTTTGTTTTGTTTTTGAATGTCAGAAATGTATATTTGTGAATGTGGAGATGTTATATTGGTTTCACTGGTAAAAATAAATAATTGAAATGGGTATATATTTGTTTTTTGTTAAGTTGCCTAATAATTATGCACTGTAATAGTCACCTGCACACACAGATATCCTCCTAAAATAGCTAAAACTAAAAACAAACTAAAAACTACTTCCAAAAACATTCAGCTTTGATATTAATGAGTTTTTTGGGTTCATTGGGAACATGGTTGTTGTTCAATAATAAAATTATTCCTCAAAAATACAACTTGCCTAATAATTCTGCACTCCCTGTAGATAGATAGATAGATAAGCTTATCAGCACCATGTAAAATATATATTTCAGCATGTTAGGATAGTGAAGAGTGATTGCTTTGTTAACTTGAAGAGGGGGCAGCTGTAGTAAGTGCGTGAGACAGAGTAGGCTACAGCAACTGGAAGTATTAGGGGGGAAAAAAAGCTTAGGCATCATTCAAGAAATATGAGATATGAAAAAATATGGCATCCAGAGGATGTCTTATATTGCTTATGAGGACAAGTATTACTACTTTTTCCTCATTTCCTTGTTTATGTAACCACCTTCACTTCCAGACGATAATGTATCAAAGGTTTCCCACTGCAGGCTTAAGAAGACACCTTCACTGAAGCTCAAAAATGAGACGAGTGAAACAGTATTGTAATGCAACTGCATTTGGGTGAATTTGACTCTTCTGACAGCCACTGGAAGTGAAAATGGTACCTAAAAATGGAAAAAAAATATAATCCCCAAGAACTTTAGCAACATGCGCATCAGGTTAAAATATACATATGTCATAAATAGATGTGCCAAATACAGCATGTTGTGTACCTACAAACCTGCTTCCCACCTACCTTTGGACTGTACATGCATTTGATGAGTCATGATTTGTAGAAGCAAATAACCGCTGGACTGACAGCATGAATACAAGACTTGTAATAAAGCAAGAGAGTTATGATTACCTCAAGAGCCCCTTGTGAAAAAAAGATGTAGGAGAGTGAAAGAAAGACAGAGCAGGATGCGCAAGCGGTAGAGTTAATAAGTTCACGGGGAAAAAAAGATATGAGAAGGGTTCTACAAATTTATTCAATTCAATTTCATATGCAATCATGTGACTACAATTAAAATCATCTTCATTGCTCTAAATGTCATCTTACCACACAGGCTAACTGTGATAAGTTCATTTTATTTGTTACATTGTTCCAAATATAACAAATGAGAAGTGTACAGTGTAAATATGCAGTGTTTAAATTGAGAAGTAAATGGTATCAAGAAAATGGAGAATTGCTGTAACTAATGACAACAACTGAGAAAAACGGAAGGTGCTAAAAGAGTAAGTGGCAGCCCTGATTGGAAAAATTCCATGCACAAACCACTGTAATTGTACTGTGATTGCTACAAAAATAAAAGCAAAGCATGGCCCATGTAAATGCCATGCAGTGATTACGCTGCAACCTTCTTTGGAGTAAACATAATCACCTTAAGATATTGCTCTTGTTTGTGAAAACGTTGCTGATATTATAGCAATTTTGCGTGCAAGATGGCTATGTGTGTGATTTTCTGTTTTCTTTCTGTCTTTCTATATAACCCCTGGTCTTCCTCTCTTGCCATCAGAACGATAACAACTTGTGGCACTTAGTTAACTTGAGACAACATGATGTCTTCAGTCTGTATGTGTGTGTCTGCATCTTGTCTGCAGTGTATGTCTCAGTGTGCATGACAGTGAGTCCACCCTGGGGAGTGGTTTGTGCGCGCGCGCGCGTGTGTGTGTGTGTGCACTATTTTTAGGCACATCTCAAACAGAATGCATCTTGGGAAAAGGTACGAGTTCAGCCGAGCGAGCATGATTCTTACAGTCAGTTCTCTCTCTTTTTTCTCTTTCTTCTTTTCTCTCCATTACTTTTCACTTTTCGTTACTAATTTCCCTGTCTTGCTCGTCTTTTCATGTCCTCATATTTCTATTTCCCTTTTTCTTTTTTCTTTTTTTTTAATAAAAACCGTAATTTGCCATTACTACAGTATTTCTCACTACATCCATCCACTAACAAATTGTCTTCAAACAAAGACAATTTGTTATCAATCATGTTTTACTACTGCCATGAATGCAACCAAAGGTGCTCTGCCAAACTGGGTACTAGTACCTGAATTTAAGTATACATGTCTATTTTTAACTTCCAGCAAAGACTTTGGAATTGATGTGAAAATGACTTGAAAAGCCTCCTAGCATTTATTCTCTCTTTGGTATTCTGTGGGTGCTCTCCACCTCACACTGGAACCCCTCCTCTCTTCCCTGCTTTCTCTCCCAGCCAGAGGAACGTTTGGTATTCCAGGGATTGTCTGCTCTTCTTTTCTCTGCTTTTCTCCCCTCCTTACTCTTTCCAACTATCTTCTCTTGCATCTTGATGCCTCTTCTTTTTGCCTTTTTTTAAGTGTATACAAGCCATTTTTTAAATTGTTTTTTCAACACACTGATTGTGTCACGGAATAAGAATTCATTCATTTATGGGTGTTAAGCATGGGCCAAGGTCACACGTGCCATTACCTTACACATTCTGCCCCGTGTCCTTTAAAAATCACAAAATCAAACTATATCTAAATGCAAAGGCTTAAAATACAGTCAGTCAGGAGACAGACATGTTAGTACACACAGAATATGAGACAGTTGTCATCAAGTATAGCCTGAAGGGACTGATCTGATCACCAAATAAACTGCAGTGAGTGCTGGGATTGTCCTCTCAATGTTCTCTGCCTGAAAACAGTGAAGAAGACTTGTATCAATAACAGTAAAATCGAATTGCATCGTAAAAATGTGACCACGCATCAGAGGTAGAGAGAGAAAAGTTCAGAAAACAGAAAAAGGTTTTATTAAAACAAAGCGCAAGTTACAGCGACAATGAAACTTCAGGGGTGCATTATATTTTATGAGCACTGTTACTTTGTGTAGTTTGATTTGGTTTTAAACTTGGTGGTTATATTCTTGCTACGTTTTATGTTGTACTGGCAACATAAGTTATTATTTTCACTTTCAGCATTTTGTTTTTTTTATAGACAGCACTATGGTTGTTGGTAACGTTGCTTTAAATTTCTTCCCTGTTAGTTTATATATTTTATTTTGTGAAAAAGTTGCATTCATCAATTTTCTTAACTGTTCAACCAACTTATAATTGCAGGACAGGTGAAGGTTACGTCTGCTCTCATTCCACATAAAGGTGGTTTACACACTGGACAGGTTGCCAGGGCAACCAAAAAGATACAGCCAATTGCTCACTTTTACAGCCACACCTATAAGAAGGATCCCCACTATGACACCCTAGAACAAAGGTTAAGGTTAATTATTTGTATAGGATGTTCTAAAGCAAGTCTAATTTCACTTTACCTACAAACATCTGCCATGAAAAAAACCCCAAAACAAACAAAAAACAACTTTATACTTATCCATCTTATCTTACTTGCGAGATATATGTAAGATGAAGCGATAGCATTTAAACATTGCAACTTCTGTAGCTATAATGGTATGGTATCAATGAAATGGCTCCAAATTTCTGTGTATACAGTCAGCTACAATGACGGGAATCAAACAAAAAGCATAAAAATATCCAGATATCCAGTTGAGATTCAGGTGAGAGCAGCATTTAATTTGAAACTTTTGAAATGTAGAATCCAGAAACCTCTCTGAACTCTAGCAGAATAATAATAATTTGGAATCCCATTATACACTCCAGACTTCTGCAGTTTCTCATAAGGTTATTGACATTGTTTACCAGAATCTTTGTTTCTTTTTTTTTTTTTTTTACTAAGGCTGGTATTGATTGATTTTTTTAAAGTAACTGCACATATATAAACTGTCTTCACCTACAAAGAATAAGACTGTTGATGTCCTCTAACTTACATTTGGCACTGCATTCCCCAAACAGTTTCCTTAATGTATCTGTCTGTATATTCATATTATAAACTACAATAGCACTGCAAACTCTATTCTTCAAAAGGTCAGTGAAGTAGAATCAAGAGAGTGAACATATCACAGTTTAACAAAAGAAGCAACAGCAGAATAGCAGAATCGCTGCACTTGACTGTTTCAGTTCTCACTATGTGTACATAATAAACAAGTAACTGAGTTTATGCATGATTAATGAGCAATGCGTGTGGATAAAAATGTATTTTGCTAAGACAGAACATTAATCAATTATTCATAATGACATTAAATCGATGTATGTCTGCTGCTGACGAAAAATAAATAAATAAATAACATTTTTTAACTAACCTGGCAGCACAGTTCTCGTTTCTCTTGGCTTCTTTACTTCTCTAGATATGATACCATTTGACAGACCTATTTAATATTTTGCTATGATGGGACCAATGATCTACAAACACCTATATTAGAGATTTTAATGAACCCTCATTCAAATATACTCATGTATCAAAAATGAATGTAAAAAGAAGAAAACTGAAGACTGTAATTTATCGGCAGAAGTGTGTAAGTCTGAAATATTCCTGTATTGAGATGTGTATGTTTGAGGGCTTTCTTTCCCTCCCCCTGTGATGCACCTGTCGGCCTGTCTGGGATGTTTGCTGGGTGTCACACATAGGAGTTAGATTAGGCTGAAGACCTCTATAACCCTCTAAAGTATAATTGGCTTTAGTTAAATGATTGATGTCTTTATTTATTTTTTTATAACAAAACATACAAAGATTCCCCGTTTTAAGAGAAAGGCTTGTGCATCTTGTATGATATTGTTGGAATGAAAAGAAAATCTAAAACTATCTCTTATCTATTTCTGTTATGTCTTAATGGGAACTTTGAAAAACATAAATCTGACAAAGAGTCCATTTGTGTAGGAGAGAGACTACCAAGTGATCAAAATTTTATATAGATATTCATTGGAACAATTTTAAAAGCCACAACCAGAATTTGATTATAATCTTCCTATTTTCTTTGGATGGCACTGATGTGTTAAAGATTTAAGGTGTGAGACAGAGCCAGAGTTACAAACTCAGACAGCGGAAGCCAGAGAGGAATTGAAGGCATGACTGAGAGTCGGAGAGAGAGCATAGCTAAAATGACAGTAAGCGAGCACTTTCTGTCTCGAAGATTTTAACACAGATGTTATAAGCTCCGCTTATCATCAGAGAGAGAAACAGAGAGGATAAAAAGGGGCGAACAGATATGAAAATGCTAAAGAAACCTTTTATCTCTGCCCCTCAACTCACATTCGGCTATTGCAGAGCATTGGAATTGCACTAAATTGTAACTGGTGGAACATGAGATAAGAAAATCTAAACATGGGGGGCCTTAAGTCATGTTATTATGAATCACATACTTTATAAATCTCCAAATGTTTAAATTTCAGTGAATGCAGCATTAAATTATGGGGTCAGTAATAGGGTAAGCAAAGCTCAAATTGTGTTATGGCCAGTCTCAATGTCATATGTTATTACAGTATGTGTGTGACTTTGAAAACATCCTTTCTAGTAGAATATTTAGCAAGAAAATCAAGACCATTAAAGCAGCTGTGGCCTCATATAATCTGCATTAATTAATAATGTGTTTAATGCCAGGCATCACATCAGTCTAAGTGGGACAGCCCCCAGGAATATGGCTAGGTTTACAATGGCACCAGTGGTGCCACTAGAATGCCACGCTGAATCACTGCACCTGCTTCAAACTCCACTTGGCCAGGAATGTAAAACAGTATCTTGATTTCAACACAATATAATTTGATGGATCCCAGCAAGTCCTTTAAGTCTGAAAAATAGATTGAACCAATTTCAGCACCATTTAGGCAAAAGCTGTCCAATGCCCTTTTCTGGTTATAAGACTAAAACACTGGTTTCTTCTCTGACACGTAACTGTCACACAAGACAGACATACACAAAAAATAAAGTTTTCATATGGTTGATTTTATTAAATAAATCAAATTTCTGCAGAGAAATGAACAATTGCAAGCTACATTATAAAGCAGGTGTTTCCAAATAAACATTACCAGGGAAAACACCGACCTAAGGATCCATTGGTGAAATTTGAATTAGCTAATAAAGAGATTTCCAAATAAAATCAATTGACAAATGAAATAGAGTTAGTTACTTGCGTGACCATTCTTCACTTGCTTAATAATAATTTCTCCTTTGAAATTGGAAACAGAGAATATTCGTCTTTCATGTGAAAGCTATGCCTTACAACTGAATCAAGCACGTTTCAAAATGTGAATGGTCTCCTTTCCAACCCAGTCCACACAGTTTTCCTACCACTTAGTAAACAGCTGGTGAGTGTCTGCAGGCAAGTTATTGTTTTCTATACAAAATCCAGGCAACCGCAGCAATCTGACAGCTATCAAAGCAATTGCAAGGTGCAGCACTGTATACCTCTTTGAAACCAATTTTACCTAGTGACAGCAACCTACCATAAAACCCCAGCAGAATATTTGCCGAAAACACACTTTAATTAAAAGGCTTACCTGTATGCAAAAACATAAAGTGTACAGATTAGTAGTTGAGAGACAAGTTAAGGGATTGTGACTGAAATTTTTGTTGGTGGAACTGAACTCAGCAACCGGCAGTGAATTTTTGTGCAGAGGTTTCAAACATACATATAACTTTCCGTGTATGTGGTCTGACATTTTTAACAGCTCAAGATAAGCTCAATAAAACATCAAATAAAACCAGTACATATACGCCAGATAAAGGGTGCTAAGTTCAAGCAATGTTATATTGACTCAAATATGTTGTGGTAACTTGATTACACAATCACAACACTCACTAAAAGTGTGTGTGTGTGTGTCTGTGTGGGAGAGTGTGTGAGACAGAGGTTCTTGGCTCTGACAACATGATTTGACGATGGTGATATTACCCACGAACACTTCTGCGTTACACCGCCATGGCCACACACACACACACACACACACACACACACAGCAGGACAGTTGACATTGCTGCTTCGATCGATGTCGCAGACTAAAGCTGGCGTCAGTACCAACAGCGTTATATGAACCAATCCCACAGTGAAGAGCTTCCTATGGTGTTTCAGTCAATATGGGTTAATGGTGTATCGGACTGCTTCTCTCTTTCCTCTCTCACTCTTTCACTCTCTTCACCTCTTCTGAGCACACAGATACACAAATGTGTAGCAGCACCTGACTGTCCAAGTTGACAAATACAGCAGTAGTCTTTCCTTCCTTTAATGATTTGCTGTGTTTGCTCTAAGAAGCTTCCCTGCTGAATCCATTGGCTTAGACGAAACACGCAAGCCTATTATTCTCAATGAAGGGCACACAGATACTGATAGGAGCAAGGGATAACAGGTCGATATGAAGAAAATATAGGCTATGCATTGGTAACAGTGAAATGCAGTAAATGTCAGTTGTAATATAATCACTGATTTCACGCCTAAATAAATCATTATTCAGAATGGAAGGAAGTGACATTTGAGTTTTTGTATGAATAACTTTTTAGTCACTTAGTTTCCTGCTGCCATTCATTTAAGATATGAAGACATATGTTTGGGGGTGGAGGAGCTTTACTTTATAACATCTTATTAAGGGATAGTCACATAAACATCAATTGAGTCTCAATAATCTCACTAATTTCCATTTCATACTGCCAATATTTTATACAGTTACACTGGTATGTATTCAACCGCTTTCCTCGGCGAGTTCATCAAAAAGGGAACCCTAATGAATTCATGTTCCTTTAGAATGACTAAGGCTTGTTTAGAATTTAACATTCATTCAAATCGACCGAGTCTCTATTGCCTTCGCCAATAGTTCAACGACGTAGTGAAAACAGTTATTATCGGGAATCTATAAATGTTAAATATAGAACACAGTCAGTTTATCTCAGCAGTTATAGTGTTGAGAAGAAATAGCGCTGACTGAATTATCCAGACAGCCTCCACAGCATAATGGAAAGTGTGATGTGAGATATTTTTAGGAATCACTGGTGCGTGTGGTAATCTCTAAAGATCCAGCTGGATCCAGTAGATTGGTGGTAAGCTGTAAATAAAGGAAGTTAGAAAATGGATTTTAAAGTGCAACATGAGATAGAGCAAGCTCTCTGGATCTATGAGAATAATGTAGTTGTGTTCTTTTTTCTCTCTCACTGGTTTATCTCATTAAAGAAAGAAACTTTGATTTCATGAACTGTAACAGTTCACATAAATTCCCTCCTAACAAAGACTAAGGCTGCACCTATGTTTTTAATGTTCCGAGTCTTTTGTTTTTTATTTGCAAGCTGTAACCACAATTTCCTCCACAGGAGGTTCATTCAATAGAATAACTATACTATTTGAACTTATTAATGGCATCTGTAATGATTGATTTCTCTTTCTAATGTCTCTATAGAGGCAAACTTTCTCTGACTACAACAATAGCTGGAGGGAAATATCATAAAATCAATGAATCAGTTAAATCCCCATGAAGCCAACTATTTTTGTCCAGTACATTTCCAGTGTTACTAACTTTAATGCAAACAGCAGGAGCACTTTGAGGCTTACTAAACCCTGCTGTTAAAAGGATCAGTGATTCTGAGGATAGTAGTAAGCAGAAAAAACAAATAACTACATACCTAATTTTAAAAAATAAAATAAGTTATTTGGCTGTTGAGGTAAACAGTCTGACTGAATTAATGTTGAATAAGTGAATGTATGGTGAAATTAACATAATAAGCTGCAAAAGACATATTTAAGATAAACATAGAGGCTCATATGCCTTCATTATAAACTACTATCCATAAAACTTAAGTTTGAAGACCACTCCTCTAAATAATAATTTTGTCTGCCAACACACCGTATTTTGTATTCATATTATGCCACGACTCCTTCTACAATAGTGCAATTTTCTGCAATGGCTATTTGCAACCCTCTGAGATTTAGTACGGCGAAACTCTGTGAAATAAAGGCTCCACTATGAAAACTATCTGGCTAGAGGCATCGGAAAAAACTCTAGATGAATAAATCTTTCTTATGTGTAACATCATGAGTAAGGACCCAAAATCCCCAAGCAGGAGGCTGCGATCTTTTTGCATCTCGTCCAATGGATGGTGGCTACAGGGCTCTTGCCACAGTCTGTGCAAAGCCTTGCATCAAGTCAGCAAGATTTGGAAGCTCCTAGAAGTGTTCCTAATGGATTCTACACCAGTCTACACCACGGACAGACAGACAGAGGGAGAGAGAGAGAGAGAGAGAGAGAGAGGAAATGCCAACACCAAGGGGGATGAACTTCCTGCAATTTTACAGACACACACACATTCAGGCATGGGTACACACACATTACATGTTGTAATGCAGTGTAAAAGTGACACCTCATAATAACATACAGATAATGACACGGTGGATATTACCACAACAACAACAAAAATGCTCATGACCAGCAGTAACACATGTGCCTGAATATGTACACACACAAGCAGGTGGTCTTCTTTTACTTCCCTGATCCGCATTCACACATTCTTGTCTTCACTGTTGCTTTACCAGAGTGATGCCTATGCGTAGTGATGCCATAGGGGAACGTGTGTGCGTGTGTGTGTGTGCGTGTGTGTGTGTGTGTGTCTTTAAAGTGCAAAGCCCCTTTTAACAGTTTCCAGGTCATTTTATTTTCTTCACAGAAGTCCCTCAACAGGAGGAGAAACTCTGCAGCTAGCTTAGGGAATACAAAGAAAAACAAAAGTACACTCAGGCTCTTTCTTTGTGAGTGTGGGCACATTTGTACGTGTTAGTGTAAAGTGGTATAGTGTACGACATTAATTAAGACTTTGAACCGGATTTTTCTGTTTTGTATTGATGGTTAAATAATCTTTTTAGGAAAAGCTACAAATGTCCAGAAAACTAAGCATTTACTTATTCCAGACTTGTGGGACATAAAGTGGGACGTCAGTGGAATTGTGCTTGTTGCGAATCATCGATCAAATTGGAGTGAGAGTTGTTTTGAGGATGAGTTGTTGCCTTGGGCTCTTTCTGAGCAGTTTTTGGAGTGCATTGTTCTGCTGCCCCTTGAGAGCACCATTGCAATGAGGGCATGCTAAGCTGTTTACAGCTGTTAATGTATTTGATAAGAGAAAATAAAGGTCTGTCATCGCTTTGCATTTCTATTATATTGTTTTAAAACAAAAGAAATAGACTGGCATATCAAATGGGTGGGTAAAAAGCACTTCAGCTACACTCACAATAGAAAACAACAACAAACAGTTCATTTTGTGAATGCAAAAGTAAGGCTTTGTATCTGCTGGGTTTCTTCTTACAGGTAGCAGCACTTAACAAATACTCGGGGGAAGTGCTGGTAGTGCTCCTTGTTGCTAAGTGACAATTGCGAACTTATTTGAGGCGAGGCAGCCTTTTACTAAAAGTTTAACTATTTATAACTTTCAGCATTTTGCACCCAGCTCAAACAGGAATGTGCACCAAGAAATCAAAAATAAGTAGAATTGTAAAAAAAGAGTGCTATTGGACACACACGTCAAAATCCATATAGTTTCCATAGCTGAGGCTACAGGTCTAACTCCTGATGAAGCAGCTGTAAGAGCACATAAATATTTAAAATGATTTTATGACTGCTATTTTCTAGGGGAAACAGATGGAGGTGATGGCGAGGGAGAGGGGAGAAATGCATGTGACAAAAATTCTAAATTCAGGACCCCCAAACGCCATCATAGCATCATGACTGTTAATAAAAGATGAGTGAAGCACTTCCTTCTTCCAGTCGTGTCTTCTGTTTTTTTGTTTTTTTTTAAGGGGAGAGTGATCGTGATCTCATTTTGGATGTTGGTCTTCTGGTATTATATTGTGTCGTGAAGTCAACAAATGAGAAATATAGACAGATATGAATACCACCCTTCTGTTTATCAACTCTTCCCCAATCTTCCTGGTTATCTATCTCTACACCTCTCTCTCTCTTTCAGATTCTGTATTTACTTCTTTCTCTGCATTTTTCTTTCCCCTCTTTCTCTTTCTGCTTCAGGGGAAATTAATTGATGATTATCGTGCCTTGCAGAGTTGGTATGCAAACCTGCTTTTTTTTTTTTATCAGTAAGGCTTGCTTTTTCACCACTTATAGCTTTATTTGACAGCACCCCCCCACCCCAACCCCCCCTTCTTTCTCCTCTCACTCTATCTATCCCTCTCTTAGGTGACTGGGGTCTTATCAGTAAGCTATGTGCTCAGACTTATAGTTCAATTTGGTCTCCTTTAATAAAAGGATAGAACTGAGAGAAGATTTGTTAAGTGAATTGGCTATGTGAGCAGAGACAGGGGCATATACAGACAGAGACTGGTTGTTAACGGCAATAGAAAAAAATGGATTCTATTCTAGTGTGGTTCAGTTTAAATGAAGAGGTGCAAAAAAACTCTTAAGTAATGTAGAAGACAATGTCATGGGAAAAGAAAGACAAGGAGGCAATCTGATAAAGGATAGTGAAAGATTTGCTGAGGACTGAGAACACATATTTTCATGAATCCAAGGGCACTGTCCCCAACTTCCAGACAATGTTGCAAAATGAGTGTCAACCAGAATAGCCCCACGACATCCTTAAGGGGAATCAGGTGAATGTCATCCTTCCAAGGGGTGCAGCCACCAGAGACTTTTTTTGTTTAACTACTTGAATGACCGAGTCATCCCCTCATACACAGACTCTGTGCTTTCTACTGAAGGCATGTCTGTCAGATTGAGGAGATCTCTAACCCTACTGAGTATCCCTTTCACAGCTTGATTATATCCCCAGTTGAAGTCAAAAGCACCTCATCCAAACCAAAAACAGTGTAGGCAGAAAGTTGCTTCTACCTCCAGAGTCGTCCGACAGGGTGTCAGAATCCCTTCGAGGTCAACAGAAAGTCTTGTTTCACAGCCCCTCTACACACACCCATGTTTTTCAATCAGTCACTGTCAGAGTCATGCTCTGCTTTGTCTGTTGGTGCCTATTAGCTGTCTGTAGGGTCCCACGAGCCAAATAAACTTGATAGGACAGCTTCTTCATTGTGACAACACTGGCCAGCAACATTTGTTTCTGGTATTGTTGACATGGCATGGCAACAATGAAGGTGGAAAACATTATCCACTCAGACTTAATGTTCCCAATCCTGTTTTGGAGTGCTGCTGAAGCTTAGTTGCGAGTTGAAGATCCCTGGCAAATAGGGTTTTGCTAGATACTCTGAGGGCACCTTTGCTACATGTAATCCAACTCACCATCAGGTGGTGATAAGTTAGCAGCTCAGCTCCACCTTTTACTTATGTGTCAAAGACATAGGTAAAGATCTGATGATGCAGTTAAAACCTAGGGTGTCCTGGTGCCAAGTATACTTATGCTCAAACATGGTGTTTGTTATAGACAAACTGAGATGAGCCCTGAAGTCCAATACCAAATCAATACTTGGGTTCAGATCAGGAAGACCATTACTTCCAGTCAGTCTAACAGTCTCACTGTGATCATGCAGTCCCCCCATAATAGTCCCCAGTAGCGACAGTAAATACTAAATAGTTATGAATTCAAGTTCCTGTCTTTGTGACACATTCTTAACATTTTTTTAGAATAATATTCAAATTGACATTTTTTTTTGTTTTTATTTTTTTTAGACATTGACAGTGTAGTCTGTATATTCACATGGCTCAACCGTTAAATGCACAGTCCTAACATCACGTTCACCCTTCAAATCTGAATCCGAACATTTTAGGTGGTCCCACTTTCTTAATGAATTTGAAGAAATCAAACAACACTGAAATATCTTAAAACTAAATATAATTGTTGATTTGGATTTTGCCTAATTGGTGACAGGAGCAGAGACATTTTTTATATTTTTTATGCCAAGCTTTAAAGTGAAGTTCTCGATGAGACAGCTAAGAAGTGTTTTTCTGTTATGCAGGTCAAAAAGCCATGGCCACATTCATAATTTAGCAGGTCAGGGCTGTTTGGGTTTTGTTTGACAGCTGTGTTCTGTTGTTTCAGGTGGCAGCGTTATATTGCCATGATTACCATGTGACGCGCTCTCTCTGCGACTGTGTGTTTTCTGGGTGAGAGAGCGCCTTTTTCTTCTTGTTGTTATGCTAGAGCTACGCCAAGCAGTTGGGTTAGCGGCAGTGATTTTCTGTTGAAAATAAACGGCTGTGCTCCCTGGCAATATGGGGAAGCAAGACCAACGACACCTCTGTCTCCTTGCCTGAGCTCGCCACATTGGTGTCAGAAGTGGGATAGCTCACCCTGGCCGGAATGAAGAGAGACATTCAGAGGCTGGAGCAAGCCGTCGAGTAGAGCATTTGCTGCTTGGGGAGCTGGCAATTGAGGATCGAGGAAGCGACCACCCATGTAAGTCCCCCGACGGGTCCCGACAGCGCGGTGTAGTGAGGGGACCACCGTTCCAGCTTCCTGCCCCCCTCCAAGGATGATGCATGGTGGTGGACCGAGTCGGGCACCTCAAAGGACTCTACCTGAGCTGCCGTGTTGAGGACCAGCCCTGCCGGGCCCTGGTAGACACGGGGTCTACCATTTCCCTAATACGACCTGGTGTGCACCCTGGAACATCCGGGCCGCTTGTGATGGGTTGGTCACCCACCGACCAGCTGATGACGGTGACGGGGGAGAGAACTGACATGCGGGGGAAGAAACCGTTGCAGATCCGAGTGAACGATCTGGAGCTGGTGCATGACTTCTGGCTTGCTGACGTCCAAGATCAGTGCATCATCGGCCTTGATCTGCTGACCCGCTGGGGGGCCTGCGTTGACACCGTGAAGCTGGCCATCACTCTTAGTACAGAGACTCTGGCCCTCCAGGGCAGTCAAAAGCTGGGAATGGGGGGGGACCAGAGACAGACAAGCCAGGCTTCTGGCAGCTGCCGCTCAACAGACTTCGGGCACCGGTGGCTCTGGATCATCTCTACTCACCTCAGCCCCAGCCTCTAAGCCCGACAAACCTCCCTCGACTGAGACAACCAAGGCTGTTGATGACCTGTGGCAGCGCAGCAGTGTAGGTCTCAACATTGACCAGCGCCAGCAGTTCAGGTGCCTCCTGGACGAGAACGTGGACATCTTTGCCACCAGTGACAAAGACTGCAGGCAGACGGGGCTGGTCCAGCACACCATCGACACCGGCTCTGCTCAACCCATCCATCTGCGCCTACGCCGGCTGCCCCTCTCGAAACGGCAGGAGGCGGAGGAAAAGATCCGTGAGATGACTGCGGCTGGGGTGTTCGAGCCGTCCAACAGCCCATGGGCGGCACCCGTGGTCCTGGTGGGAAAGAAGGATGGCAGCTCGAGGTTCTGCGTGGATTTTTCGCCATCTCAATGCAGTCACCAAGAAGGATTCGTATCCGCTTCCGCGGATCGACGAGGCCCTGGATTACATTACCGGCTCCAGCTGGTTCAGCTCCCTCGACCTATGCAGCAGTTACTGGCAGGTGGAGCTAGCCTCCGAAGCAAGGCCTAAGATTGCATTCACCATCGGACAGGGGCTGTGGCAGTTCAGGGTCATGCCATTTGGGCTCTGCAATGCCAACGATGTTCGAGAGGCTGATGGCGAGGGTGCTCGTGAACATCCCTTGTAGCCGTTGCGTTGTGTACCTGGATAACCTGTTGGTGCACGGTGGCGACTTCGACAGTGCACTGTCCCACCTGAGCGAGGCCTTCAGTACCATCCGACAAGCTGGGCTGCGACTCAATCCTGCGAAGTGCCAGCTGTTGGCGAAAGAGTCCACGTTCTTGGGCCTTACGATCGGCGCTCAAGGTATCGCCACCGACCCCGCAAAGGTGGCTGCGGTCCGGGACTGGCCAACTCCCTCGAATGTCAAAGAACTGCGGAGCTTCCTGGGCCTAGCCGCCTACTACTGCCTGTTCATCAAGGGGTTCGTGATGATAGCCAGCCCTCTCCACCGCCTGACTGATAAGAGCCAGCCGTTTGGTTGGGGTGATGCCTGTGCTACGGCTTTTGCACAGCTGAAGGAGGCCCTCACCAGAGCTCCAGTCCTAACCTACCCCGACGCTAAGCAATCTTTTATTGTGGACACTGACGCTAGCAATGTAGGAGTTGGGGTGGTCCTTTCACAGCAGGATGAGGCTGGAGAACTAGTGGTGGCATACTTCAGCCGTGCTCTGGGGGGAGCCGAGAGGAACTACTGCGTGACTCGGCGGGAGCTGCTCGCCATAGTGCGGCACTTCTGGCCATGCTTGCACGGCTGCCGGTTCCTCCTGTGCATTGACCATGCATCTTTAACTTGGCTCAGGTCGACAGCATGGCAACGCTGATGCCCTCTCCAGACGGCCCTGCATGGCTGTCGAGTGCCGCTACTGTCGGCGGCAGGAGGAGCGGGCCCAGGAGGCACTGGGCGTGGCTACTGCTCAGGCCACAGCCAGCGGAGGGGGATGGCTCCCACTGACCACACAGCAGCTGAAGCAGAAGCAGGAAGCTGACGCGACGTTGGTTCAGGTGGGGGACTGGCTGGAGGCAGTGCAATGTCCAGGCTGGACGGGGGTGTCGGGATAGGGGCCCGAAGTGAAGGCCTACCATTCCCAGTACAACAATCTGGAGACCCATGACGGCCTGCTATACCGGAGATGGCGGGCCCCCGGTCAGGGCAGAGATCTCCTGCAGCTGTTGGTGCCTCAGTCGCTGCGGTCACAGGGCATAACTTCGAATCGAAGATCTTTAGGGAGATCTGTCGGCGGCTGGGGGTGGAGAAGACGAGAACCACACCGCCCCACCCGCAAAGCGATGGCTTGGTCGAGCGCTTCAACCGCACGCTGGCCACCCAGCTTGCCATTCTCAACAGCCGCCACCAGCGGGATTGGGACCGACATCTGCCCCTGGTCCTTTGGTCGTATCGGACTGCGGTTCAGGAGTCCAGCCAGTGCACGCCTGCAGTGGATGGGAGCTCCGGACGCCTGTAGATTTGGTGTTTGGGTCCCCCCCTGAGCCAGGGATTGATGGTGGGCCAGAGATGGACTACTACAGGAGGCTGAGGGAGCGGCTGCAGGTGGTTCATGACTACACCCGCCAGGCCCAGGCCAGTGCCAGAGTACGACAGAAAAGAGCCTACGACACCAGGTGCCGAGGGGGAGCTTCCGTGCCTGGCGACAAGGTTTGGGTTCGCAAGAGAGGAGTGTCCCCCAAGCTCTGCAGCCACTGGAAAGGGCCGGCGGAGGTTGTGGAGCGGCTAACAGAAGTGGTGTACCGGATCCGCATGCCTGGCCCGGGGTGCATGGTGGTGTTCCACCAGGACAGACTTTCACCGTACCGACCGCTCACTCCAGCAGCTGCCGGGGCAGGGGATGCTGGTGGCACCCCATGTTCTGATTGTTCCCAGTTCTTTCTGAAATTGTCAGGCAGTTTAAGAAATGGAACAGATTAATACCTGATCTTTTAACACATTATATTAGGCTACGTTCACACTGCAGGCGAAAGCGCATCAAATCCGATTTTTTTGACCCTATGCGACCCATATCCGATCATGGTATGACAGTGTGAACGGCACAAATCCGATATTTTCAAATTTGATCTGGGTCACTTTTGTATGTGGTACTGAATCCGATACATATCCGATGTTTTAGAAAGCGACTGCTGTTTGAACGATCATGTCGCATTAAATCCGTCTTTTACGTCACTGACACAAGACAGACGCCAATTATCAGCGCTGGAGAAGCGCCCGATAAGACATCGCGAACGCTTCCTGGCCATCCAGTGTAGATGTCAGTGAAACTGTTGGGAAGACAACGTGAACATTTTATTTGTACTGTATAATCGGCAGATTCTGGCAGAAATCTGCAACTATCCTTTGAAGCACCGCTCCTCTCTAAAACAGCAATAAGGATAATTATTGGGTTATTTACATTATTATGTAAATATTTACATTATTATGTAAATAACAAAATAACTTAAAGCAAAAATTGGGAAACGTAAAGTCCAAAGTCTTTATATTAATGGCCATCAGTCAAACAATACACGTTTGCTGTCGCATTTTATCTGTAGTGTGAACAAGCAGACAAAAAAATCGGATTTGATCAAAAAATCGGAATTGAGCATTAAGACCTGCAGTGTGAACGTAGCCTTAGAATTTACTTTGCCCTTCGTGTTGTCTTTCAGTAACTTGGCTCAAAATCTCTGGATCTTCTGAGATATATATATCAATAAAATCCAATTTTTACTATGCTTTTTCTTTTCGATATTTTTGTAACTGTTAGCATGATTTGCAGCTATTGTGGTCATTTTTTGTTTCTGTCCTGCTCCCATTGCTCCCCCCCAAAACAATTATCATTTTGATATTTGTCTGCTTATGCTGTCAGGAAACCGAAAGAGAGTGAAATTGTGAAACAAATAAATTATTACACCTAATGCAAGCCAACTGCCCCTTTCAGATATACTTTCGTCATCTTTCTGCTTTTTCATTGATAAAATACGGAGGAACGTAAATGTATTATTTGAACAGAGCATGAGGTTCTGCAGCAATGCACAGGTTGTAAAAGTCATGTGTTCAGTACTAGTGCTTGCACATACTGTACGGATATAGATAGGTCACATGACAGACAATCCCAACTATAGACAGGACAACCCAAACTATTTATAAATGCCATGTCTTGCTTGGATTTACACACAGTCTCAAAAAAATGCACTACCAATCAATCCTGAGGCTATAAACACACTTAAGGGTCCCCACAGATGGGAAAAGGAACAAAGGTAAGAAAGGGTTTTCTTTCAATATACATGAACACATGAATGGGACACATCTAGAAACAGACACAGACACACTGCAAAAAAAAGAAGAAGATGTGCACAGAGAGTAACATTTACGTGAAACAAACATGCACTCACACACTGGAGTCAGTGTGAAGATCCTGTCTCTTGAGTTAGTCTTTGATATTTAAAGTTCATCATTCATAGATGAACTGTTACACAAACGTAATGAAATATATATGTATGTGTTTAAGTGTGCACTCCATGTGTGTATGCACATCTTCCAAAGGTCAGGCTAAGGATTTGTGTCATACCAGGCACGCAGACATGGAACAGTCTTGTGTACAAAACACAAACACATAAGAGACACATCAAAACTGAACATTCAACTCTTATTGTAGAAATCACAATAAAGAAAAATGAATGCATGGATATAGTATTCGTATACATATAATGTATGGTGTATTTAAGTAGTTCCAACTAATCGACTAATGGCCAAAACAACAGCTCTGGGCTGCAAGCCCAGGTTCGGTCATGCAGAACTATGAAAATGAACAGTCATTCCCATAAATCAAAAGCATAGCTAATCTATGGAGCTTCACCTTAATCGTACACAGATTTGTTGGATGCTTATAAGTGCTTGATCAACTGAGAGTTTGCTTGCCTGATTTCTAGAGATACAAACAGCCACACCTGACTGACTCCATCAAAAAAAAAAAAAGAAAACTAAAAAAACCCCAAATAATTTCTGCTGCTCTGTTTTCTAATCCAAAACACCAGGTCATCACTGAGAAGATGTTTGATTAATCACTGATAAAATAGAAAAACCTCTAAACAAAAACAACAGCAAACAAAGTGTTAAGCATTACATTCACCTCCATTAGTATGGTCAAAGTCTCAGCACACACACAAGCTACAGGACCTGTAACTATTGTATAACAAAAAGGACTTTCACACATTCTTTTCTTGAAAATCTTACAGTACAATACATTTTCAGCACCATACCAACAATATGCAGGTTCCAATTTATCACTGTTATCTCTGACCACTCATACACATGAACACAATGACACATTTTCTTACCTTCATACACAGCTTTGAAACCCTGTGCACTCACAGCAAAATCTGTGGTAAACCACAAGGCCAATATGGATCCACTGCTGACTACAGGGGAGGGCAGCATGAATCCTGACAACCTGCAAAAGAGGAAAAAGTAAATTATTGAAACAGCAAGACAGCCCATTTCTGGAAACTAATAATGAGGCAAACCTTTAGGCAAATGTTTATGAAAACCTGAAACATGGAGCTGTAAGTACATGGCTATGTTGATGTTATCATTAAGAATAAAACAATAAAGGTTCCCACTGAAACAAGGTCTCTTCATGAGCTCCTATTTGCCTGTTTTTTCTCTGACACTGAAGAAATGCAATTTGTAGTTTGTGGCTTTTCCCACAAAATCTCTGAATCTGCAACAAAGCAAAAGAACCGCCATGATAACTGATCATGTCATGAGTACCGACACGTGACTGCAGACAGGATACGCTTCACTGGGACAGTTTGGTGGTCAAAGTAAAAGACTATCTTTGATCTTTTAATCTTGGATGGTACGTTCTGAATATAACTACTGCTTCGTCATAATGAAAAGCCAGTGGAGGTGATATAAGGTTAGAAATATCTGGATGCCTGTAGATTCTTCTTTACAAGGTTAACATAAATATATGTGACTGAAAGGAAATGAATAAAATCAGTGTAGGAAATATGCAGGGTTTTTCCTACACACATTTTTGGCCAAAGCAATTTTAAGCAGCACTAAAAAAACTAAACTATGCCACGTCTGGAGAGTGTGAAAGACAAGACTACAGAGGAATTGTTGCTAAAAAAAAAAAGCTAGGGGCAAATAGCTGTTGATAATAATAGGGTAAAAAGATGAATGCTGGTTTTTGACCCAGCATTTCGAGTTTTTGTTGTGGACTCATGATTCATTTCTTTTGGGATTTGATTTATGTTCCTGTTCTATATCTCATTCTTTGAAGTATTTTATTGTTCCCTAGTGCTTTTGAGGTTTTTTTCTATGCTTTTCCGATGATGATATTAGTTACCATTCATATCCAGCCTGTCCTAGTCTCTTCTCTGTGTTTGTATCCCTTTCTGACTCCCCTCTCATGCTCCCGTGTTGTTCTGGTCCCTCAGTGTCCTGTCTTTGTGTTTTATGTCCCGTTTTGTTCTGTCATGTTAGTATGTCTAAGTCCTGGTCCCAGTCTTTATTACTTTCTATTTTATCTTGATAGACCCTTGTCTCGCGTGAGCTAGGTTCAGTTCTGCTTCCCCTTGTCTCATTGGTTAGTATCAGCTCAGCTGTGTTTCCTCAGGTGTGTCCACTCTGCCCCGATCTCCATTTTTGTACTTATACCCTCACTTTGCTTCTGTTCTTGGTCGTGTTCTCCCTCGCAGTTTTGCCTCCTAGAAGATTGTAGAAGTTGTCCTAGAAGTTATCTTGTGTCTGCACCTGCATTATTTTGTATTATGTTAGAATTCAGCAATAGTCCTGCCTTTGGGTCCAAAACCTGCCTGCCACAGAACAATCCATGACACTTACATAAATCATGGGTTAAGTTTATTTTTAAATTCTGATAATTTCAAACATCTGAAATTCTGAAACTAATTAGGGGCTCATATATTTTGGCATTGTTATTACATTAAAACATTTGATAATTAGTGACTTTTTAAAAATGTAACACTTTAAAGAGTCCAATTTATTTCCTATAAGTGTATTTATTTTGAAAACCCAAGGCACGGTGACCAGATGCTTGAAAATCTAGTCCTCTTCTGTAAGTCAGTGTCAGTTTTTTTTTTTTTAATCCACTATTACGTTTGTGTGTGAATAGAAGAGCAGGTTTAAACTGTGAATGTCAGCTTACACACTTGAAGCTGTGATGATTTGCCTTTAAACTCTGGTGTGACCTGATCTTGACTTAAGATGACTGACTGAAAAGAAATGTGTTTGCGTTTCCCGGCACTGTATATCCATACTCAAAAATACAGACAGCCAGAGATACTGACACACAGAAAAATTGGTTTGGATAGACTGAAAATGTTGCAGGTCTATTTCGGGCCAGGTATTATAGTCACATTCAAATACTTGTCTGAGAGAGACAGGCTGTGAAAACACATCCACCAATCAAAGAGAGGAAAAATACAAATCTACTAATTAGAGTGATTAATTTCTAATGAATATATGTCAGTTGTTCACACCTGTCAGTTAAGCATCAATTGGTTACCACAGCAATGGGACTCTGTGTAACTATAGTGGAAAAAATAGTGAGAAATTTCACTCAGCACTACTCTCAAGAAACGACTTATGAAAGAAAAACAATAATTTGTATGCACCTGGTTTAATAATCATGAGTGCCAAAGAAGTTGCTCTCCAAATGGTTATAAAATGTTGCCTATAGAGTGAAAACTGTGCACTCAGTATAAGGTTAAAGAAAAAAAGGTTTTTTTTCTGCCTCTCACACTCTGAAGATTCCATCCACTGAAATAAATGGATATTTTCACCACCAAACTTTAATTAAAATATGATTTAACTTCTGGTCTTTACGGATCACTTGTTGTTAGTGCTGAAAAGCCCCAAACCAACTGTTTTACTCCCTAACCTTCCTGCTCCTGACATCTAATGCACCTCTTTTGATATTAAGGGGCTAATATGTCCCTTGTGCTTATGTATAGCAGGCAATGCTTGCACTCACCAACCTACTAATATAATATAATATAACATAATACTTATATTATATATATATACAGGGAGTGCAGAATTATTAGGCAAGTTGTATTTTTGAGGAATAATTTTATTATTGAACAACAACCATGTTCTCAATGAACCCACAAAACTCATTAATATCAAAGCTGAATGTTTTTGGAAGTAGTTTTTAGTTTGTTTTTAGTTTTAGCTATTTTAGGGGGATATCTGTGTGTGCAGGTGACTATTACTGTGCATAATTATTAGGCAACTTAACAAAAAACAAATATATACCCATTTCAATGATTTATTTTTACCTATGAAACAAATATAACATCTCCACATTCACAAATATACATTTCTGACATTCAAAAACAAAACAAAAACAAATCAGCGACCAATATAGCCACCTTTCTTTGCAAGGACACTCAAAAGCCTGCCATCCATGGATTCTGTCAGTGTTTTGATCTGTTCACCATCAACACTGCGTGCAGCAGCAACCACAGCCTCCCAGACACTGTTCAGAGAGGTGTACTGTTTTCCCTCCTTGTAAATCTCACATTTGATGATGGACCACAGGTTCTCAATGGGGTTCAGATCAGGTGAACAAGGTGGCCATGTCATTAGTTTTTCTTCTTTTATACCCTTTCTTGCCAGCCACGCTGTGGAGTACTTGGACGCGTGTGATGGAGCATTGTCCTGCATGAAAATCATGTTTTTCTTGAAGGATGCAGACTTCTTCCTGTACCACTGCTTGAAGAAGGTGTCTTCCAGAAACTGGCAGTAGGACTGGGAGTTGAGCTTGACTCCATCCTCAACCCGAAAAGGCCCCACAAGCTCATCTTTGATGATACCAGCCCAAACCAGTACTCCACCTCCACCTTGCTGGCGTCTGAGTCGGACTGGAGCTCTCTGCCCTTTACCAATCCAGCCACGGGCCCATCCATCTGGCCCATCAAGACTCACTCTCATTTCATCAGTCCATAAAACCTTAGAAAAATCAGTCTTGAGATATTTCTTGGCCCAGTCTTGACGTTTCAGCTTGTGTGTCTTGTTCAGTGGTGGTCGTCTTTCAGCCTTTCTTACCTTGGCCATGTCTCTGAGTATTGCACACCTTGTGCTTTTGGGCACTCCAGTGATGTTGCAGCTCTGAAATATGGCCAAACTGGTGGCAAGTGGCATCTTGGCAGCTGCACGCTTGACTTTTCTCAGTTCATGGGCAGTTATTTTGCGCCTTGGTTTTTCCACACGCTTCTTGCGACCCTGTTGACTATTTTGAATGAAACGCTTGATTGTTCGATGATCACGCTTCAGAAGCTTTGCAATTTTGAGATTGCTGCATCCCTCTGCAAGATATCTCACTATTTTTGACTTTTCTGAGCCTGTCAAGTCCTTCTTTTGACCCATTTTGCCAAAGGAAAGGACGTTGCCTAATAATTATGCACACCTGATATACGGTGTTGATGTCATTAGACCACACCCCTTCTCATTACAGAGATGCACATCACCTAATATGCTTAATTGGTAGTAGGCTTTCGAGCCTATACAGCTTGGAGCTTGTAAGACAACATGCATGCAGAGGATGGTGTGGACAAAATACTCATTTGCCTAATAATTCTGCACTCCCTGTATATATATATATATATATATATATATATATATATATATATATATATATATAAGAGCATTGGGCAAACTTGGCATGTTGATAAGACATATATAGGTTAAAACAGGATTTCTGTCATAACCCCACACAACCCAATCATTTTATAATTTGTATTTTTTTTTCTATTATTGGCAAAATACTCACAACATTTTGCCTGTGTGCAAGCACAATTGCAAATTGAGAATTCTGCATATGCAGTGGAGTACAGCATTAGATAGCAAGGACACAAATCAGTACACTTTCTTAACAATACATAAAAAGTATGCGACTTTAACAAAGGGAAAGAGAAAAAAGGAAGAAGTAACAGGAAAATAAAGACAGACATTGGAACAAGACTCTAACTAATGCAATCAAAGCAAGAACAACAATGAGTCTGGATTCTGTATTCATTTTATCCAATTCATTTTTGGGCTGGGACGCAACAAAGGAGAAAATGAAAGTGACAAAGTGGAAAAAATGTAGACGTCCAGAAAATAAGGTTTGAGAAAGAGAGGGAAAAAGGTGGATGGACAAAAAAAGACAGTAAAAGGAGTAATTCAGTTACACTACTGAGCAAAAGAGAGGACAGTGAAAACAGAGAACAGTGAAAAATGAATAATTTTAATTCTCTGGCCTCAGAGCAAGGACACAAAGGACAGACAATAACAGATGAAGGGAGCATGCAGAAAGCAACAACCAGAGAGAGAGTTGGAAGAAAGCAAGGAAACAGAGAAAATGGAGGAAAGACAATACTGAGAGGGGCAGGAGGGGGGTAGTAAGACAAGAAGTGAGGAAGTGAGAAGTAAGAAAAAACAGTTTCGCCTTAAAGTACAAAAAAAAATGTTTTTTAAACTTACCACAGTAGTGTCTGACACCTCCATTATTTGTTCCTGTCTATGCATCGTACCTTTTATTAATTGTTGGTTTATCTGGAATTTGATGTGCTTCCTGTGACTAAGGATTCTAGTGCCTGTAGCTAGGTTAATTAACTGTGAACTATTTTAATCCAGTAGAGGATGCTGTAAGTTAATGTAATAATGTAATAATGCAATTGCTATGATTAAATGAAAGAAGTTTTAGTTCATTATTCTATATAAATCTGTTCTATACTGTTCTGATGGCTTATCTTGTTTTATTGAAGCTAAATTTACTTGTGCTTACTATTTTATAAAGTAATTAAATTATACTGATAAATCCACTTTCTTTTAAGATGTTTGCATACTTATATTTGTGTTAGTAAGGAGTAAGGAGATCTAGTGTCAACTAATGCACATCATGCGCCTACGTGTCCAAATGTTTTCGTTGGTAGTGTGAAACTGTCTACTTTTAAAACCTGTGTACTGCATTTTCTGTGAATTTTCTATTTTCTGAACCAGAAAGAGAATTGGCTGTCCACAGGCTACAATAAATCACCTTAGTGGCCCACAAGGGACAACACTTGCATTCTCACATTAATATTTCACCACTCAACAAATAAGACATGAACAAAGTAAAATGGCTATAACTAATTATCAGGAGGATGCCTTCCTCCTGAATTTTTAATTTCATGGGCATATGAACTCTCAAGGACATTTAGTTCTGGACCAAGGTTAAATTTAGCCACTGGTCAACGATTTAGAGAGGGGATGGCTCCATACTGATCAAAGAGGTACTGGATGCATTATGGAATGACTGGGGATGAAAACAGCAAAGGTTTGAGAAGGGCTTGGAGCAAGCTGTGGAATCAACCTTGATCTATATTTAACTAAAACAGGTTTTAATAAACTGGAAATTGATTAAAGCAGCGTTATATGCCTTTTTTAGTATTTGGTGCATACAAATGAGATGTTGTAAATCATCACAAGCAGTCCAAAATATGAACTTCAGGCAAACTGTATTATAGTGAATATGCTCAGACACAATCATTAATATTCCTTTTCCCTGTCCAAACTTTCACTAAGAGTAAAACAGAGCTGTGATTTCTGTTCTTAAATTGAGGATTGACCAGGAGACAGATGCAAATTCACATGTGCGCACACACACGCACACATAAGACTGTTAGTCAGTTGGTCGGTCAATTAACGAGCAGTAATCGTCTAGCTGTCACTGCACTGATGGACCAACATGATTCCATGTCCCCATCCATCTCTCTCCCTCTCTCTCTCTCACTTTCTCAATCAGGCAAACACACTGGTGCTATGCCTGTTTGACATTTATATGAAAATAAGTGAGCTGCTTTTGGAATATTTGACTGTTTATGCAGTCAGTCAACTGTTCACCCAGTCAACCAGCTTATGTAATCAGACAGCCACTCAGTGATTCCAGCCAGCTGGTCTTTACAGTCAACCAACCAACCAGCCAGTCATTTTGCCTGTGTGCCTTTCTGCTTCTTCGTCCATCTGTCTAACTGTCCATCTGTATCTGCCCGACCAGTCTATCAAATAGCTAGCATCTCTGATCGTGACATATTCTTCTAATCACCAAGATAAGTGTTTAAACTGGATGTAGTGTGGTAATAAAGCATGCCATCATATCGGAAATTAGTCTCAGCGCATTCACAAAATTACTTCATTATGATAGCTCCTCCACATTGTACTTAGGGAAAACATGGAAAAGGCAATATTCTGTATTTGAACAAAAATAAATATAGAGACGCATAAAATCTTGGCAAAGCTTTTCTAGAAACATAAAAAATTGTGAAATCTGAACAAATGAAAAATCATGTTGAGTCTGATTGAATTGCAGTTCTTGTTTTGTTGAAGGACAGAACAGCGTTGCTAATCACCTGCAGTCTACTACAAGCTAAAGAAGGAATATGTGGTGACAGCCTCCTATCCTCTATTTATTTGACATCCTGGTCCCATTGCCACTTTACTAATTTGTTGTTGTAGCTAACCGTCTCCAAACAAGTGTCTTGTTGCATGCTCAGTCATCCAGGTAAGTAAATTCCCAAAAGGTTGATTCAGTTCGTCTGGACGTAGCGTTTTCAGTGGGAATGCTACGTCCAGATGAACAGAATCAACCTTTTGGGGCGTCTCCAAAGAACATTTAATCGTATGCCCAAATCGGGCACCAAGTAGCAAAACATAGCACACCCACTGAATACTTTGGTGTTTACATGTCCGCCACTTATCTTTTAAAATATCAGGTTACCTTCCCAGTCCCTCTCTTTGTGTGTGTGAACTTAGCATATACGAGAGTACTAACCCAATACAGAAAACTTTCAAATCGGGACTCTGAGTGAATGTTTCACCACATGTCCTTGCACTCTTCTGGTAAATTTGGCTTACAAGTGGTCCACCAAGCAGAAAATTTCAATAACTTTTAAGCTTTTAGAGTTTGTTCAAACAGCTTTCTGAAGCTCTCTATATTTCAGGCAGCCAGCTGAAGTGGAATAGATTATATGCGAATGAAAAAAATATACAGCATTGATGTTTGTCATCAATGCTCTGACCTCATCACTCCCGACAAGGAAGTACCAAGCAAGGAATAAAGGTTTTCAAATGCTACATGAGTCACATGAGTAAAGTTACTGCGGGCATGCGGTGAATGAATAAGCAGAGTAGCGATGGCTTAAGTACAAGCCATGATTAAAAATAGAGGAGTCAGATTTAGACCAATCGACCAAAACATTAAAACCACTGACCGAGAAGGTGGATAACAATAATCATCATTTTAAAATGCAGGGCTCCAAACTCAGGAGTTTCCAACATGACAAACCAAAAGGTCCCGTGTCCAATTTTAAGTCAATTTTAGTCTACCTTGTACAGGCCTGTTTCCAAAATGCTGAGATTTGTATTGTAAATAAGAACAATACATCATAATCACATTGTCAGTGTTCTCTATGCCTGTGTACAACGGCACGCACTGCAATTTACGCTGACTGTCCTAAAGGTGTTCAAGTGGAACACACGCAGGAGTAAGAGGTCAGACAGAATAGCAATGATCTTGAAGGGTAGATAGGTCCAACTCATATCATATAAGGTTCTTACTTTTGATGGACGAAGATGGCCAACTTTTCAACTTATCTTTTCCTCCCCCTTTTCATCTGTCTTTAGGCTCTGGCATTTATGAAAATATACACAAACTACACAGTCACTGTAGAGTATATGGCTTTCACTTGCCAACACTGGATACACCACACACTTGTACAACAGATGTATTCCTTGTGTTTACTTGTTTAAATCTTTAATTCTGGGCCTTGAACCATTTTTCAAGATTGTCAAATGGAGCACTAGTCTATCCGTGACACAACGCAGCACACAGTAAATGAACAGACAGGAAGTGATTTGTTTGATAAAGACAGATTAAGAGCGTAGTGGATAACCAGTGAGCAGATAACGGAAGAAAACTTTAAAAAGAAGGGAACACGTTTTAAAAAATGACGCTTTATTTTTTTTCCCAGGGGTGGAAGATTTTTCTTTAATAAAAACAGCCAGAGATAAATGGCAGGGAACATGGTGAGCAAGCAAACGGTGTTGGTAGAAGATCTGTTGTAAATTACTGCCTTGGCAGAGTTTCCTGTACAAACTGTAGACAGTATGCTATGAAAAAGCACTGTAGCATCTAGAAACAATGGATGAACACATTCTTGGCAACAGGATTTTGAATTTTGGGGAAATTTTGGTAAAGAAAAATAAATAAATAAAACAGGAATCCTCTTATCTGAAGTGAGTGGGAGAGAGAAGGCATGATAGAGATTGGCCTAAGGCAAGATGGACCTTTTTACTCTGTGTGTAACACTTAATAAACTACTGTAATCATTCTGAATTCTTATAACTCATGAAATCATGATCAAAACTACAAGCAAAGACATTGTTGGGCCAATATGATAAATGTCATCGATTGTAACCACAGATAATGTGTTACACTGTTAATGAAGATATTAAGTTGTACTTAGGGACATGTAATTTGCTAGATTAATTTAGACCCGTGGCAATGGAATAGTTTGACAGTCTACTCAAGGGTAGCTATTTTGGCCTTAAGCAATCTTTTAAAAAACATTACTTTTAAACACTGGCCCTTAAAAGTATACCTGAGACGTTTAATGCTGTTCTGTTGCTTGTTTTTGAGGAGAAGAGAAGAGAAAGTTGGTTTTCAAGAAATATTTGTTTTCACAGGTCTGAAAACATTTTCTTAATCAAATTAAGAAATAGACAAAGAGATGTTATTCTAAAGGTAAATTAAAGATCTTCGGTGTAAGTTACCCGCTGAGATACCGCTGTGCCACAGTTCAGATGTATACTGTAGCACTGCTGCAGTGTTCTGAGGAGTTGTATGCCTTGCTAAAGGGCCCTTTGGCAATCGGTGGTGCTTTATGCAAGCAATAAGAGAGTATGAACCCTACTGATTTTCTGGCGTCCTCAAGCAACACCTTTCAGAGCAATTCCCTTAAACTTGAGCCTGAAGCCTAGAAAATCCCAAAGTGTCTGTCAAGCTGTCTGTCAACCACAGACGGTCTAGTCTGTGTGCGTTTGTGCTAGCCCATGTGTACACAGGTATGTAACAAAAACAACCAATGCATTTCCATCCCACCAATGGTTCAACTATAGAATTTCCACATCAAATCGACAGCGAAATTGTTAAATTACATGCGCCTGACACCACAGTGACTAATGACTGTGCAGTGGAAGGTTTTTATCAAGCACAACATCAACAAGCACATCAGCAAAATGTCTCTCTTTATCTCGAAAATTGATTTAATTATCAGAGCAAATCATTTATCTAGATAGATAGATGATAGATAGATGATAGATAGATAATGATAGATAGATGATAGATGATAGATAGATAGATAGATAGATAGATAGATAGATAGATAGATAGATAGATAGATAGATAGATAGATAGATAGATAGATAGATAGATAGATAGATAGATAGATATCTTTCTCAGTGTCACATAGTTAAAGTTTGGGTACAAATTAAATTCCCCCTTGAATTCCACAAATGTTGCCTCCATATGTTTTTTCCTTCTTTTCCTTGACTTGCAATCCACACCAATTATTACAATTATATTGCAAAAATAGCCTGCATTAAAAATGCAAATTGCTTTAATTTTTTTTTTTTTTTTTTTGGGGGGGGGGGGGGGGACTGAGTCACCATGACTCTAGGTCACAATAGGTACAAAGAAGCTTCACGAAATCCCACAGGGACCAATTTATCTAAGCTGTGGTAAGGAACAGGAGCAGTGAGTAGGCAGCTGGCACCCAGCCACATCTCACTGGGTTGTAGACCAGTGTTTTTCTAACTGTGAATCTGGTCTTAACATGGGTCACTGTTTGCTTCAAGTGGGCTCTTGGAACATGATGTTTTATTGAATGTGAATATCAGCTTGAAACAGTGAGGTTCTAAAAGGTGGTTCCACTTGATAAAAGCACTGATTTGCTTCTCGATGGTAAGATAAGGTAATACATCTAGTCAATGGACCGTAAAACGACTAACTCTGACTCAAGTGAAAAATTCTTTTAAAGCAAGTCGTGTTGTTGGCAGAGACTTTTCGTCCAGTAATTGCAATTTTAAAAAAAAAGGAAAAAAAAATGTTTTACTTGAACTTAATGTTGGGGTTGTGGAGGTTTACCAAGCAAACTCTAGATGCTGGATTTCACTGTTAGATTTCATCTGGAGGGACATAAAGTTTAAATTTGGTCACAGAGGTTTGACTGCTTTTTTGAAAAGCCTATTCTGCCTAGCATCAGCAGCATCAGCAAGGGTTTATGGGTATCCAGACTTCTGGCTGTTAGCCAAGGCTCTAGGTCCTTCAGACTAAAGTACTTTCTATTTCTCTGTCTCTGTCTCCGTCTCACTCACAGAAACACACACAACCTTGGTTCCAAGTCTATCGAGGCATAATGTGCATTGCACCCTTCGCACCTCCTCAACCTCATATATTGTTGCTGTGTCATAAACATTGCGTAAAATGCATGTGTCACTCAGCATTGTCTTTTTTTTGCGTAACAACAAAGGACTTATTGTTTTGGCTTAAAACTCAACAAATGGTGACTTACAAAATGAAAACTTGCTGTCAGAGAAAATGAGAATCATTACAAGAAATCCTTATTTAGAAAGGAGGTACTGGGATTATGTTCTTTCCTAAATACCCCATATGATGTTCCTTCATAACAAAATACAGCTAAAAGCAAAGGCACAAAAACTATGTTTATACCAAAATAGTCCCGATTAAAAAAGAAATGCTGAAGAAAATAGGTCTATAACCCTGTTTGATCAAACATTTTTAAAGTATACATATATATTACTTTATTGCAATTTTCTGAGGACCTTTGGATTTAAGTTGCTGACACGGTAATACGGTCATCAATGTATCTGTGCAAAGGCCATTACTGCCTATCATGCTTTCTACTCTCAAGTTATTTCCTGTTAGCGCTCTACAACATGCTGTGCTATGTAACATACAACAGTGTTTCTTTTCTTTTTAATTCAGGCGCCGACATCTGAAGCCTGGATTTTACTTTCTGCATCTGTGAGTCCAAATGATGTAAATTTCATCATCAGATAGTGAACACAATGCGCCTGCACGTTTTTTGTGATGATGCAGAATTTACATTACAATGCGGCAGTTACACGTGTGGGCCTTGAGTTCATTTCAAGAAGTGTAACAGGAATGACTACTACAGTACAGAGGTCGGGTGTCCAGCTGCCTGTGTCTGTAACGGATAATAATCTAGGCTTTAGAGTTGCTAAAAAAGGACAAAAAGGAGAAAAAAGTGTAAAAAGAAATGTGGCAGTGGCGAAAAGTTAAAATAAAACAGGCTCAAAGCCTAACTTTGGCTCTTTTTCATCTGTAATGTGAGCCACTTTAACAAACAAATAAACAAATAAAGAGTTGAAGATTGTTAATTTAAGTTATGGATTTGTGCCAAACATAGGGTCTCTTGGCAAATCTGCTTATCCATGTCACGAAAGACTAAATTTAAGTAAACAGAAAAAAGAGCAATGATTGAATTTCCGATTAAATAAAGATGGAATTTTTTATTACTCTTGTGTGTTCTTTAGTACATCACCACTTTGTTTTTGTTGTTGCTGAGACTGTTTCAGTGACAGTTGATGAGCCTTATGTATAGGATGCAGACAGAGAAAATATGAATGTAGGTATCATTCAATACTGTGCGTTTACCCTAACTTCCAGGCAGATATTGTTCTTCGTTATCGCTCGTCATGGGGGAATTAACAAAGTGGGCTGTTAAACCACCCATCGCCTCTGCCGGTACAATCATGACCTGAACTTGTTTGTACTGTGCTGGCAAATCAATCAACTGGATTACTTTTAATGACTGGTAATTCAGTTATTCACATTGTTTCCATTGTTTCTCTACCCAGGTAGAGTCAAAGCAGAGGTATTTTTCAGTGCTCTTTGATTCTGTCTGTCTGGCTATAAAAACTAAAAAGGTGAATTCCATGAAACCTGGTGGAGAAATGAGAATTGATAAAAGGAAGAACCCATTAAACTTTAGACCAGATCCAGCCTACGTTCTTTTAAAATGCAAAACAGGCCACTGGCATTGGCTTTGGGAGAGGATTCGTTCCCCAAATCTAAGTTAATATATTTCATTGTATACAGTATACCCACTAATTGTTATCCGACAAGTATTTCAAACCACGGGCCTATCTCAAACGAGCTTTCCTGATTCATTTTCATCATCTTTCTGGTTGGAGTATTAGAACACACTGTACTTTCACATTTTTGAGGAGGATTACATTTCGGTCTGAACATCTGCTGAGACTTGCCAACTGTCAGTAAGGCAGAGTGAACGACATACTGTGGAGCTACTGTACAAGTAAGAAGTCCTTGTCACTGTCAGCAGTCAGAGTTAACTGAACTAAAAACTAAAAATAGGTTTATGTGGAGAGAGCTACAGGGTGGATACATAAACATGCATTCAAACTGGACTTTAACCTTTCACATTTCTCTTTTAACTCTCATGTTTCTCCCCCTCTTGTCTCTCTGTTTCAGACTGTTACTTCTCTCCTTTGTTTCTCTACCTCCGTATACCCAATCTATCTTTTTTCATTTTCTGTAATACAGCACAGTCCCAGAACCCATCAATCAAAAATACTTACAGGTGTACAATCATTACGATTAGGCATAGTGCCACATATAAAAACACATATAGCTGCTGTATTTGAGTTATATTGCTAGAAGCATCAGACACATCCACACTCACAGCATAAAGTGCTTCAACCATGACTCCACATAAATTTCACAGTCTCACCAAGAGATTGCTCATAACTAGTTTGAGGGCCAAATAGACGGTGTGGGATCATCCTGACAGGGAGAACGACGAGCTCAGAGCACGTCCAACCTCTACAAGTAAAAACTTCAAAAAACGTCAAAAATGTACAAATTTAAAAGAAAACAATAAATACAAATAAATACAAAGTTCAAAACTAAGCCGAAACACATGCAAATGCCAATTATGGAGCAGAATAAAACAAAGCAGGAGCACTATCTGTAGCAGCTTGGATTGCTCCAGCTGCACCCTCCAGGTAGCCCTTGTTTCTGTTCCAGCAACCAGATGGGGTTGCCTCAAACAAAAAACTAATTTAAGACACTGCAAACCAATAATAACTTTGGCTCAAAACAGTGATTATTAACATACAAAACTAGCAGGCTCACTGAGTGTGCTAATATGGGCACTGGCACAAAAATTTGTTAAATCACACAAATGATGTCACATGCATAAACATGCATGATAGAGTTGAAGACAAAAGAAAGTTAAAGATGAAAATAAGTTGAATATGTACAACCCACATTCCACAAGAGCTGGGCTGCGTTTAAACAAATGCAAATTTATTTATTTTATTTATTGAATTTTATTGTTTTATTTATATTTTGATATTGCTAGGGATGATGCAATGATCGGGACCATTCTTAATTTTGTTGTTCTCGTGACAATGACAATAAAGTTTCTGATTCTGATTCTGATTCAAATAAAACAGAATGCAACGATTTGCTAATCTCATAAAGTCATATTTTATTAACAATAGAATATAACAATGAATGTCAAATGTTAAACTGAGAAAATTTGTCATATTAATGAAAATATTGGCTAATTTTTGATGTCTGGGACATGAGGCACTGTCTGACATGGGACGCTAGCTGCTCACTAGTCCTGGGTCTTTTTTGTTTAGTTTAATTTCATTATGTGTCAAATGCTTTCAATTGGTAAAAGGACTGGATCTCTTCTACTTCTTCTGCTACAAAGCCATGCTGTTGTAATAGATGCAGTATGCGAATTAGCATTGTCTTGCTGAAATCTGTAAGCAGATGTCATCTGTATATATACTTTTTTGGCACTGACGCTGACTTTCCAGATGTACAAGCTGTCAGTGTTATTGGCAATAATGCACTTAGGGATGCAGGCTTTTGATCGCCGATAACAAGCCATATGCACACATGTATCCCTTTTTAGTCTTTGTCTCAAAACTTTTTACATGAGCTTCAGCCCAGAAAAGATTTTGGGGTCATGTTCATGGCTTCTTTGCATGACAGAGCTTTAAGCTTGGTGGATGATTGATAGACAATGGTTTCTGGAAGTGTTCTTGACCTCATGCAGTGATTTCCAGAATCATCCCAGTTTTTAGTGCATTTCTGCTTGAGTGCCTGAAGATTATGTGCATCCATTACTGATTTTAAGCCTTTTCCTTTACGCACAGAGATTCCCCCAGATTCTTTTTATGATATTATATAGTGCAGATAGTGAGATATTCCAAGTCTTCTCAATTTTTACATTTAAGAACATTATTTTAAAACACTACGCGCAATTAGTGTCGTATCAACTCTAAACTACCTCTTATTGAAGGCTACAAGGAAACAACGACCATGAAAACAGAGTCACACTACAAAAGCCAGTGAGACAAAGTAGTTAGGGAGACTGGAAACAGGGGGGAACCCAGCTGAAACTCATTGGGGAAGTAAGGTTGGGAAAAGTACAACTGAACACTAAACACACAGGACAAAAGCTACCAAATTAAAACAGGAGATAACTAAACGGGAACATCACAAATGAAGGCTTGACAGTACATGGGTAACACCAGGGGAAGCAGGGTAGAACGACCCAGGGACCATCTCAGTTAACTGGGCACAGACTATCTTGATGAATGCTTTGAAGTTTATATTTTCTTCCTGTGCTTGTATAGGATTCCTACACCCACACTCCAAAGGCATGCATTTTGGGTTGGTGATTCTAAACTGACTATGGTTGTGAATCAGATAAAGTGCTTATGCTTAGCTGGTGTTAAAATGTGACTTGGGACATTTTGAGTCAGTAAGTCTAGAAAAACATTAAATAACTGCAGCTATATTACATTTAAATCAACATAGACACTTTCCTGATAGTTTATTATCAATTCTGGAACTACAAAAACACTTATTGTGAACCGTGACTCGCTACCTGGACATATGTGTTTGCATGTGTATCTGGTTACGTGGCCTGTGTCTAAACAAGCTCGTACCTGTATGCATATATTTGTCATTTCCTGTGTCTGTGTATTTGCATTGTTTTGTGTGTGCGTACGGCATGCACATGTGTATTGTTTTATGAGTGTGAATGTGTGTGTTTGACCACATTGAAAAGCGTATAATCCGGCGCTATGGGCAATATCAACAGAGAAAACCACTGGGCTAAAGTAGGCCAAGCTTCCCTTTAAAATACACACACATACATACAGATAGAGGCGCACGCAGCTAACACAAACACCACATCACCGATCCACTGTGGGGGAGAAAGGCATTATTTGACAAACCATTAAAACTGATTCTCTATGCTTCTGAGACAGTGAGAGCGGGGGGAGGAAGAAGAGCAGAGAAGGGGGTGGATTAGAGAGAGGAAGTGAGAATTAGGAGACCCCCACCCCTCACCCCTCACCACATTACCTCTTTTACGCCCGCTCTTTCTCACCATCTCACTCTTCTCTTTATATCTGCCAGGTTTGTTTAGAAGTCCGTGACATGTGTCCTCTACACGTCTGTGTGTGTGTATGTGTGTGTGTGCGTGCTTGTGTGTCTGGGTACGTGTTTCTGTGCTGTAACTGAAAGATTTTTGACAAGGTGTGAACATTAAAAGCCTCCACAGTCACATCCACCCACAGGCCTGAGGGAAGGACACCTTCACACACTCATCAATGCACATGTGCATATACACATATTTTAAATACACCTAGATTCATGTCTGCTCACAGACAGAAGGACAAAAACGACCAAGTTAGAATCATCACCCAGCTTTACGCTCAGCTGCAAAGATCAAGACCAACGTGGTGAAAAAAGACCACTTAAAGCAGGCCAGTAGATGTAACCCCTATTCACATGGAGCTGGTGTTACTTGGGGACTTCTAATCATTTTTATAATTGCTCAGGTTTAACTTTGCAAAGTAAAAATCCACCGGTAACACAGCACAAGCCTTCAAAAGTCTCTTGAAACCCCTCTTCAGGAGAACTATGTAGGCTGCAGTGGCAAAGGAGAAGGAATGGAAAGTGTGCAAATTACGTGTCACCACACAGGTCTCACTAATAAAAAAAAAAAAAAAACCCAAGATGAAATCCATTAAAAAAAAGAAATCTCAAAGCATAATGAGATAGATACGAATCTTTTGCTGTGCTGAACAGACTCAACAATTATTATATTAATGTGTTAGCTGGCTGGCAACCGTAGATCAACCTTCAGATGAAATCAGTTGAACTTGTGTAAAACGCCAATGTTAGGGTGAAAGTTCTAAATCAACCTGATCCTGACCATAAGGTCCCCTGGTGATAATAGTGCCAGGTGAGCAGGGTTTTTGATGAGCTACTGATGGAATACTTTGATTGTGATCACGTCAATGTTCTGCACTTCACTCAGACCGCACAGTGTTCGCCGACAGTCTGATAAGATGGCTTGTTATTACTCGATTTATAATTGTCAGTGGTTTCTTTTTGAAAAACTTTATCCACATTTACAAATCTACCAAAGAGCAAATGTGACAGGAAGAATTCTACTTTGGCTTTTAATGGAATATGCATGAAAACACTAGAATTTATACTTGAATTATACGGTAACTCTTTCCAACTTTGAAAAAAATAATGAATAAATAATCCTACCGGATAACCCTCCGACCACTGTCCTCTGTACAGTGAAGTGACCTCTTCCCTCCCCCTGTCTGGCCTCACTGTGTCTACACCTGCTACTCTGTGCCATGCCTGACCTTGTCAAAACATCTCTTCAACACCTTCAGGAAATTAAAAATGAAACGATTTCATTAGTCATTAGTAGCTAGTAGAAATAAAAATAAGAAATCACCCTGGCTGATAACAGCACAACAAAGGTTCACAATTTTGGCTCTAATGATCACTCAGCATTCAGTACAGAGCTCTTAATCCTTAATTAGAACACTGTTATTTAATTGTTGCATTGATACATGTTGGAGGAAAGAAAAGCTCTGCTCCATTTAAACCAACAGCAGAAAAACAGCTCAATTAATGTGTCTGGATACAAACCTGCAGATCACCATGACCGAGAATGTAGAAGTGAAACATCCCTGCAAATCCCCTTCGACTATACAAGCAGCTGTGATTATGTTGGATTTGACAGTTTATTGTGTTGCTGATTTTGCCTGTTTTTGCAGAATTTGAAGGATAAAATAGCAATAAAGCTATTTTTTGGAAGCAATAAAGCAGAAAAAGTACAATGAAGAGGTAAATGTAACATGAAGGTTCTTGCTGAACTTATTCTCTGGGGTATGAAATATGACTGATGAGAGAGATCCCCCTCCTCCACACCCTTACTCATCCTTGTTTGATTGATTGCCACCCTTCTGTTGAAACTGTAATCCTTCACTCTGCTTTCAGGCGAAGACAGAGATGCTGGACAAGCTAGAGTACTGTGCCTTTTTTTTTTTTGAAAAAACGTATATTCAAGCATTACTTGATGCCTGCAGTCTTAAAATATTTCATCCTTTTAATATGAAGATCAACAGCATGTGTTGTTAGTTGCTTTTAGTGTTTGCTTCATTTGTAGCAGCAAAGTATTTTTTACATGCAATATTTGAGGCAGAGTGTTTCGCGTGTCTTTAAACATCACTGGAGAGGATCATTAACTTTGAAAACACAAGTTAATGTGAGTAATGGTTGAAGGTGGCTGGGGGCACAGATGGTGACTTGAAAGCCTGCCAGGAGTTATTGTGCTAAAACAAAGAATGAGCACAACTTAAAAACATTTTGAAAGGCAGCAATCCCAGCACCTGGCAAAGTCAATAACATGTCATTTCATGTTATTGGGCAGGAAAAGACTTACTTACTGCTGTTTTCAAATATTCAAAGTAACCCTGTGCTAAAATGACAAGAGAATGAAGACACAAAAGATGGTGAAAATGAACGTGATTCTCAGGCTGTGACAAAGGCTGCAATGAGAAATTAGCTCTGCTTGGAAAATAACAAGATTCAACATTAGTCAGTGTTAGCATGATTCAAGCGCTCAGACCTTAAAAATGACTCAGACAGTCAGATCCTACGCACAGTGTCACATGCAGAACTGAAAGATAAGAGAGGTATGAAAAATGCTGTGCCATAAAATCAGCCAATCTGTCCATCAATCAGTCCATCAGTCAATCCACCCATCCATCTATCCATCTCTCTATCTATCCATCCATTCATTCCTATTACCCCGTTTCTCTTTTTGCTTTATCTACTTTGGGAGCCTTTTAGTACCAGAAACCATGGAATTACCTTTCAATTTGATCACATTTTATCAGGAAAGCTGCAGGGATTCATTGGATCAAACCATCGTTTCCAGTTTTCACTGCTGTCTGCACCTGTTAGAACATATCTCCTCAAATCCTTTGTACTCACTTCTCCTCTGTTCAACTTGAGTCATACTCTTTACCCCTTAGTTTGTCTTGCCGCTTGTATTGTCTCTCTTGCCCTCTTCTCTTCATCTTTTGCACTCCCTTCTCTTCTTGTTCCACTTCTATCATCAAAACTACCCTGGCATTTTCCCTTGTTCTCTCCCTCTTCACTGGCATTTGGCTGTATCCTTCTTTTAAATGCACAAGCACAGAGACAAGTTCAGACAAAAAGACGAAGAGAGAGAAAAAGAAAGAGAGAAAGAAAAAATAGACAAATCTAATGGCTATCATCCAAAACAAGGGTGAGAAAATACCAGAGGAAGCCAGTGGTACCCCTCAGCCTCCTAGTAGATACACCTATGGCATCAATTTGAAGCTCCTATGTTGCTTCGTTCTCATGTTATTGCTTTCACAAACTTGAGTGTTCACTTCACCTGAATGTATGCCCACTCACAGCCTGCTGGGTGAGCGCGCAAAAATTGAATCTTTACTGAAACATGAGCTGCAAAGTAGAGCCCTATATTATCAAATGTCAAATATTTGCTGATCTAATGGTACTGGTATTTATAAAGCTGATTAATAAAAAACATTAAATTTTTTTCTTGACCACAATTTTCACATCAAACATAATTTTCATCCCTCTTCATGCACAACACAAAGATTCACCCGTGTAACAGGCACTGAAACGAAACCATTTTTCACATATGAGAAATTAACAAAAACTCTTTTATCACCATATTTAGAATTAGACACGAAATTATTTTATACTTTTATCAGTACCGTACTGACTTTGGCTATTCTGATATGCTGACCAGTACTGCTAAAAGTATGGACATATGGTAGAGCAAAAAGTATTCATACACAAAAACAGATCTAAGAAATTAATTTGATAATTTACACAATATTATTGCTAAAACTAAAAGAAGGAAGATGCTACATGTGAAAATCTCCTCATCCTCCTTCTTTGTGATCTTCCCATTTTTGTCTGCATGATAATTCCATCTTCAACATCCTTTTTCTGGTATATCCACTATCCCTCCGAAAACCATCTCAGCCTTGCCTCTCTAACTTTGTCTACAAACCTGTCAACCTGAACCGTCCCTCTGATGTACTCTGTATTTCTAATCTTATCCATCCTGGTCACTCCCAGCAAAAATCTTAACATCTTCAACTCTCCCACCTCCGGCTCTTCCTCGTGTCTTTTTGTCAGTGACATTGTCTCCAAGCCGTACATCATAGCAGGTCTCGCTACTATCTTGTAAATCTTCCCTTCATTCTTGCTGCTATTCTTCTGTCACAAATCACTCCTGACACTTGGTGGTCAGAAACCAAGAAAAAAAAACATGAACATAGCACCAGCTACTGTACACTGGACAATATTTAGCTAAGTAAGAGATATGTAGTTCTGACTGATAAAAGAGCAAACCGCTTTGATGGATTGTGAGATTCAGATGAGAAAAACATCAACACAAAAAGAAAATGCCTTTAGTAGTAAAGGATGCATACAAACAAAAGAACAAAGTCTGTGTAACAGTGCTAATTGTGTCAACTAATAATTTTCTTCATTGTTTTTGTCAATGGCGTTTTTATGATGAAAACAAGACAATAACTAAATAAAAACTAATGTTCAAGGACTAAAACTACAATAAAGGGTGTCAGTTTAGCTCAGTGGGTTTTTCAGTGACTATATGCCACACGGCCGGAGAGTATTGGCCCAGGTTTGATTCTGATCCATATAGGGATGGGTATCGAAAACCGGTTCTTGTTGAGAACCGGTTCCCACTGTTTCAATTCCTTGGAATTGTTTGCCATTTTTGCAAACGATTCCCTTATCGATTCCAGTCGCCCGAATGACGTCACCACGTTGCGGAGCGTCATTTACCTGGCAGGGCGCCTATGCGGCTCAAACGCTCAAAAGTTTGGTCATACTTTACGAGAACAGATGACAACAGGGCAACTTGCAATACTTGCAAAGTAGATATTTCATTTAAGGGAGGAAACACTACGAATATGCAAAATCATTTGCTCACAAAACACGCAGTAACCTTAAATCAATGTTGTGTTTTTAATTCCGCTCCAGACTCGTGAATCTCAACCCAGCAGCAGCGGTAACGTTTGCACGTCCTCTCCCGTTAATGCGGCAGGTAAATAATCAACTAACAGTGCATATTATGTTAGCGCGATCTGCCTTATTACAAAACCTTCCATTACTGTGCATTTAGGTGACCATGATGAGAGAGACAGACAGAGTCTGGCTGGCTCAGATGCTGCCTGTTATCGTTTCAGTCTACCGTTAGCGTCTCCTTTCAGGCCAGGATAGACGAATTTGTGGTAAAAGGCTTGAACCCATTTGCCACAGCAGATGTCCCCGATTTTCGGTAAGTGAATGTGTTTAATTGTAGGCAGGGACATTACTGGATATTCTTGTGTAATTGCTACTGAATAATTTATGTTATACTTTGTTATTGCTACAGAAGAATATTTATTTTATTATTTTACATTTACAATTTTTTTTCTTGGGGACCCTGTGACACCCCATTGAAGAGCCGTAGGCTGGATCTCTTAAGATCTCACTGTTGGGTTTGTAAGGCCATGTTACTCCTAAATTTCTATCTTGTTCAAAGAGAAGATATAAAACAAAGTTCTAAGCTAATCAACCTTAGTTTTCTCCTTTTTTAAAAAGAATTGATAAAGAATCGAATCGTTAAACAGAATCGAAAATGGAATCGGAATCGTGAAAATCTTATCAATACCCATCCCTAGATCCATAGCTCTTTGCTGATTGTCTGTCCCTGATTTCTAGTCAAACTTCAGTAAAACTATCCAATAAATGCTAAAAAAAAAAAAAATCATTATAAAATGTATTGATATTTTTGTCAATAAATAAGAACAAGACCAAAATATTCTAGAGAGACGAAATCCAGTCATATGTAATTAGTTGTGTAGAAAGGCACTGTGAGTTTTTATGTGATCCAATCAGAAATAATCTTCTTGTGCAGTAAGGTTAGAGGTACGGGAGAGGGGTTTTAATAACTCCTATGGTCTCTTTTTTTTCTTTTAATTATCATTGTCAGTATCAGTCTTAAAATCATGTATCAGTGAGTCTAAGGAGCTTGGAAAGAAAACGTCTGAACTTCTTTAAGTTTCTTGAAGACGTTTCACCTTTCACCCGAGAAGCTTCTTCAGTTCTAAGAGTAATTGGTGGAGAGTCCCAGATTTAAGCCCTGTGGGAGTGTCCCCAAGAGGGTTGTGGGCCCCCTATAAATCCTCTATCTGATCACATGATCCAAGGTGTGAAAACGGGTGTGGGTCAAATCAGTCAAGGTTTCAGGCGAACCCATTGTGAAACGTAGCTCCACCCTATCATGTGATTTACTGAGGTCAAATGGCCCGGCCACCTCCTCAGTGTTGAAAAGCGACAGTTTGGGTTACTAAAATGTTAACCACATTTTTCTTCTTTCTGCAGCTTAGTTGTTTTTTTCACTCTTTTCTGTCCCCCTCGTTTTCTTTCTATCATCATTTTTTTTCACTATACCTGCCTTCTCTGACCCACACATAGCCGCCTTTAACGGAATATAAAAAAACAACCTTTACATATTCATAAGCTGGAAATCAGTATTCCCTTAAGACAAACTATGAATCATATTTCACTTTCAGTTCTGTTCATTTATAGCATCTTTTTTTTTTAAAAAAAAACCCTCACTTTTACTTACTGTTTGACACACCACCTAGTTACTCTTTATTTTCACCACCTTTTCTTTTCTCTTCCAGCATTTCTTCTCAATACCAGAGTCTATTTATTTTCATTCTTGTGCTCTTTTCTCCATTTTCTTTCCCCCTCCCATCTTCAGGGAGCCAAAAATTCTTTGAAATTTAAATCGGATTGGAACATAAACATTCTTCTATAAATCCAAAGACGGTTTCATGATAGGAAGTACGAGCTAACGGAGTAAGAGAGCCAGAAAGAGGACCGTGACAAAGAGAAAATCTTATGATTTGAAAAATACTGGAAGCATCAGAGGAAACTGTGATTTTAGGTGGCTCTTTGTGTGACAAATCATTCTGACGCTAATCTGTCAGCTGTCGATCTAGCATCACAACTCATCTTCAGCTGCTGCTGCTGCAATCTTGTGGTCCTCTGTAGGAAAAAAAGTTATAAATTCAAAGCCAGGCCAGGTGCTATGCTGAGCTGCAATTGGCCACAAGGCTAAACATATGTAAAGCATGCTGACTCATTGGGTGATAAGAGAATTAGTTCAGTTCTCTGAGATTTTTTTCTGCTCAGCCAAAGTAAGACAAACTCACAGATGGCTTTTCATGTTTTTGTGACAGTTATAAGGTATGTCCACTACTGAGATTAGTAAGCTCAATTCGTGGAAGTTAAGATAAAGTCTGCTTAAAGTTAAATAAACCACCTCCTCTATTGAGGTTTTTCACAAATATAGTTAAATCCTTGCAGTTACATTGGTATTTGCAGGGTATTTCTGCATTCATAGCTGTGTGGACATTTAGGTTCCTATGTGGGGATGTTCTGCAAAACTGGTCCTCTTTAAAATTTGCACAGTTGGAACTATGCAAACAGCAAAGCTGACTGCATCATATCAAAGCCTGATTAGCACGGTGTCCTTTAAGAAATCTGTGCAAATTAGACAAACAGAAACATCAGTTTTAACACCTTCTCACATGTGTGTGTGTGGACTGACTCCAATCATACACACTAGTAGCAACCACAGAACTGAATGTCCATTTATCACAAAGAGCAGCCCACATAAGTAAATTTGACATTTAAATACTCCCACATTACTGTCTTCCACTGTCCACAACCATTTATAAATATGGCAATATCTAAGGAATAAACCTTTATTGTAGAAAAGAAAACATGTTTTATTTGTGCCTTTTCAAAAGAGGATTGCTTATGAGTATCTTGCCAGGAGACGAAAACCAGCTCATGCATCCTTGCATGAAAGCCCTTGTTCACCTTTGCTTAAAAGTGCAGTACAAATTGTATTAAATCTACTGCACCCACACATTACAGTAGGTGCTCTATGACACACACGTGGCCAGTCGTTGTCATGCTGAAAAATAAAGTCATTGCCAATAAGACACTTTCCAGATGGTTTTGCATGAAGGATCAAAATCCGATGGTACATCTGTGTTAATAATTCCATCTATTTTGAAAACCACGACAGAGCCTCCACCATGTTTGACAGATGGCTGTAAACTCTCACTGTTGTAGTTCTGACCTCCTCTGTACATATTGAATCTTTCAGGTCCTTCGTCCCATGTCAGGTGTTTTCTGGATTTTTTCTTATTTGTTAAAGACATGCCTTTCAGATAATGTTCATCTGCTGTATTGTAGGCCTACAGTTTTTACCCCTCCACCATAAAAGGCTGATGGGGTATTGTCATCACCTTGTCAAGCAGGCGAGTGGTGTTGCCACCCAAGTTTGTGAATGAGACAATGAGACAATGTAGGATTTTTAAATTTATCCCACAGGTGCAGCTACTAGAAGGCTGAGGAGTAGCGCTGGTAGCCACCAGTATTCTTTTTTTTTGCCCTCCACATGTTCAGTTTCATTTTTTTGAGAACACTGGACATCCTATGACTTTTAGAATCACCCTGATGATGCACAAATTTTATTTTAAGTCTGTCAAACTAAAGAAATTGAAAAAAAAAAAACATGTGTTTTGTGATAAACTGGTACCAAACTACCTAAAGACACAATTTGAAACTGGTTCTTTGCTACATCGTCTGTTTTATTTAAGCGCCTGACTGGTTCATCTTATGAGTTAGGTGCTTTTTTTCTATGCTTGAATGATTCATAATTGGTGATTGGAGCACGGGTGCTATACTTCACATATAATAAAATAAGAGAAAATTTCCAGTTATGTCCAAAATGGTGGTACCAAGCATTAACAAATGACATGTTTTTCTCACATTTGTATGTGCCTAGCCACGCAACACAGCTGACATAACACTGATAAGAGATCTTTGAAGTTTCTGGAAACTGCATTATTCCTTCTTGAACAGAGGTAATTTACCTCTAGCTGCTGTGCCAAGATAATTTGACTGAGACCAGACACTGCATTAAATGCCCACATCCTCACATCACAATCCCAGCAGGGCAACCTGAGCTCCACAATGTCAATTTAACAGAGCTAGTTTGACAAGTAGACAAGCTACTGTGTAAATCTATGCTCTGACTTGACTTTGCGGTAGGAAAAGTTAGTTTAAGAGCATGAAGGGAAGTTTTTTAAATGTGATAGAGAAGGCAAGCACCCTCTGCTTTCTTTCTATCAGGGGTCTGAAGGAATGTGTACTCATTATTTTCAGTTTCTGAATTTTCCCAGTTGTTTCTTGTATTTTCTGAGTTCTTGCTCTCTGTGTGAAAAATTCTTTCTTCCATCCCAATCGCTTTACTGCACTGTGTGTAAGCAGCTGCTTGTGTGGATGCTTTTTGGGTGCACTCACACTAAGATATCATATAAGCAAGAGAAAGTTTCCAATCAGGCAAAAAAAGTCAGTAGTAGAGAATCACAGAGGGAGGCAGAAAATGATGGAGGAATGAGGAGATGAGGAGCTGTGGACAACTGGTTGGAAAAATGCAATAGAAAGAGTTTTTCTTGACAGACCTGTAGTTTAGAGAAATGTACAGAAAGAGAGGAGGTTAAGAGGAGTGTCTGGAGGGAAAGAATGAAACAAACACTGTTTCCATCTTATCATATTCTCAGTCTTTGTCTGAAGAAATGAATAACAAGCAACTTTTTTCTTTATCCAAAAATGAATCTTCAAATCTTCAAGTGATTCTTGGTCAACCATTTAGCAAGAAGTTTTTAAAAGACTGAAGCATGAAAAGAAGTGTTATTTCCTAATGTAGGAATAAAACGGAAAGCTAGAAGAGAGCATCATTTGGTTTTTGCCTCTCATATCAAAGCGCTTTCGTCTCTGTACTTTGATGTATCTGTTGGAGGGGGAAAAAAAGATTCTTTTGGAGGCATTTCAAACTCTGGCTTTTTACCAGCCAGCCTTTCCACCTTGATGTGTCTGAAACAAACAAACAATTTTTTATCTGTATTTTCAGGAAGTGTATATTCCGTATTACTGCTCAGCAAATACCCAAAGGGGGCAAAAACAACAAGAGATTTTCTGGATAAATGCCAGCTCAGATGTTCTAAAAAATGACAGCCAGCCGTTTACTCTGCCAGTCAACCAGTGTGGAAAGGAGTGCCAGGGGCCTCGTGTCTGAATGCTGCACACATTACATCTAATGATGTATGATGTTTTGAAATGTAAAATATAAATCAACTGCTATGCCTAAGGGATAGTGCTAAATAAGAGACAGTTAGAAATGGCTGTTACTATAGATCTGAATCTTGCCTTGTAAACTCTGGATCTGAGGTGATATTTCAGCACCGTCTCCAAGTAGAAATGCTTACATGTTGTGATAATTTATTTATCCCAGCAGGAAAGTAATTGTTTGGGCGTTTTAGTGAATCAGACTACAAGCCTCTTATACAACAGCAGTCGCATGAATTTTACAGTATAATGAGGATGATGCCAAACATCCTGATGACCTTGGTGAAAGCAGACCCAGTTGTTTTGCTCTGGATCATAACAATACCTTGCTGCGCAGGGTTTAGGTATTTTGCTTTCAGCTTAAAAACACATCATTCTAATTGTTTACTGTTTATATGAGCTGATTAGTTGAATTAGTTGAGCTTGGGCTTAGCTTTTTGTTTAGGACTGGGTTCAAATCCACTGGCCGGTTGGGGCCTTCATCTATGGAGTGTGCATGTTCTCCCTGTGTCTGTGGGGGTTCCCTCCAGGAAGTCAGAGTGCCTGGAGGGCATGCATGTTAGGTTAATTGGTGACTCTAAAGGGAATATACAGTAAGTGCTAATGGTTGTCTTTCCCTCTGTGTTATGCTGGGCTTACACTGTGCGATTGTTGGCCCATTTTGAGCCGATTTTTGAGTCGTGCGACCGTTTTGGCGATCGGCCCGATTTTGGCCTTCATCGTGCGCCGTGCATCGTGTAGTATACGTGGGGTAACGAGAAGCGATTAACACCTCACGACCAGCTCCCGATCATCAATCGCTTGGTCGTGAGGGTGTCACCGCGGCTTCTCACACTGCGCACGCGCAAACACAAATTTCAGCGAAAAAGACGGCGCAGCACAGCAGTGCAGCGTGTGATCTGGACACAAGCGATGGAGGCACAACTTGTAGAACTTTGGCAAGCTCACCCGAGCCTTTTCGATGTGGCCTCACAAAATTAGCACGACCACAACAACCGTGAAAATAGTTGGATCTACATTGCTGCTCAATCACAGCTGCCTGATCAATGTTTTTCATTAGCAATTTAGCAAAGTTGATGGTGGTGGTGTGCGTGTCTGTGTGAGTGAAAGACAGAGAGGGACAGAATATCTGTTATCACCTTCATTTTATGGACGCACAGTGTGAGCACTCAGGTCGCATCAGAGCATCGGGTCGTATAGTGTGAGACCCTGCATCGTAACCTACGAACTTCTAACCCCTGCGAGTCAATCGTACAGTTTGAGCAGGAGCTGAATCGCGCGACTGAAAAAATCGCACAGTGTCTGCCCAGCCTGCCCTGGGCAGATCGCCAGTCTGTCTGTGGCAGACTGGCGATCTGCCCAGGTCATACCCCAGCTCATGCCCCATGACAGCTGGGGTAACCTGCAACCCTGCAACCCTGAATTTAATAAGCAGAGAAAAATGAATGCATGTGTTTTTTTGCACTGACATTTCCAAGTATATGCAAAAAGATGAATGTCTCAACCTAAACAGTTTAAAGGATTACTTTACAAATTGGTGATTAAAGACGAATAAAATCTGTCTAAGGTATATGTTTTAGTTTTCTAGAAATACTTCAGACATAACTGTTATAATATACATAAAACCTTGTTTAATACCTGGATGTTAAACTTTATTGAAATATCAGGGAGGTCAACCACTGATCATTTCAGTGGATCTAAAAGTATTTGTGGCTGGCACAGTGGTGCAGTGGTTAACACTGACAAGACACTGCAAGATGGTCCTGAGTGTAAACCCAGTTGGGGGCATTTTGTTCTTCCCATATCTGGACGGGTCCTCTCCGGATATTCCGACTTCCTCCCACATTCCAAAGACATGCACTGGGTTTGGTAAATCTAATGGTGTATGTCTCTATGGGTTACTCCGTGACAGAATTGAAATCTGCCCAGGGTGTACCCTGCTTCTCCTACTTTGACAGCTGGGATAGGCTCCAGCCCCTCGCGACCCTGAATTGGATAAGTATAGGAAAATGGATGGATGGAATAATGTGGGCCATTTATTTGTCAGTGGTACCTCGGTAAGTATTCGATTTTGGGAACCGAAGAAGCATATGAATAGCTAATGAAATCAGACTTAACAGACAGATTACTAGACGACCACCAACCACACAACACCATCCAAAATAATCATTAGAAAACATTAGGATAAGCACACCTTAACATATCGCCAATAATATTACTAGAAACTTGACTATTTTGCTGTACTGGAGATGACTAACATCAGAAACTAGCTTACTTTCAAATGTATAAACAACTGGAAACTGGAACAGAGACTTTCCACTAGGTTAGCTTTGACTAAAGTTAGGCTCTATTAATGCCAATTACGCATGCATTAAAATGTCAAGTTATTTTTCACACAATACCAAAACTGAAACTAAAAGTTTCAGGAATGGAAACAGACAATTAATTTTTAATTCACAGATTTTGATTGAAAATAGCAGAAAAATAAATAATTCAAATATGTAGGTGAAGACAAAACAAAACAACGCCAACAAAAAGACAACACAAACATGTTATCTTGTCTTGTCTAAAATATGAGGAGCACTGGGATACTATTCCCTGAAACTCCAATACCAGTTACACTTTCTCTAGCTGTATCACATTAGCTGTCAGTCACATGTATGCTAGCAATTACAACCACACTGGTTTAAAAAAAAAAAAACTGCATGAAAAAAACGAAACTTTAAGTGTTCGACTATGTATCTTTGTGTTGCCTGTGTTTGTTTTTCTGTGTGAGATGAAAAAAGAAAAACATGAAAGCTTGTTTACCATGTTTCAGTGTCTACTGCAGCAGGGACACACACATACACCCCCACAGAAAATGTGTAACTAAGAAATGTGATCAATTTTACAGAAAAACAGCTAAAAACCTTGTTTTACTGACCTCCAATGATGAAATTTCTTAGTATGTTCTAATTTTGTAGTACTCTTCACGGAGTGTTTGCATCCTAATACATCCATAAGCACACGTAACCCCACTGAAAAATGATGCACGAGCACAATCATGAGTGATTGTGAGTAAACGCCGCTTTTACTTACTCCCATACTGGCTTGCACATTGAAAAAAAAATCACATCTCTATCTTTATAGCAGATTTCTAATCCTACAAAACGAAGTGCAAAATCTGCTCCAGACTTTCAGGGAGTTTATTACTTAGATAGAAGACTAAAAACCTTTTCGGATACAAATTATATTAAAGCCATACAGCATTTGTTCATTTTCTGGGTGTTCCTTTGCTTTCTTTGCTTCCAATTTCTTGTTTGTTGTTGTTTTTTAATTTTGAATATCTGTGGAAAAAAATTTACTGCATTTTTAAAACCGTATCAGTAAAGTCAAGCTGGTTACGAATGGGTTTCCTTACCTTCTCTGCACACAGATAATTTCCTGCCAAGATCCAAAAAATAATAATAGATTATAATTTGGGGTAAAATAAGTGCACATGGATGGCTATATTACACGTTTAAAACAGAAACAACATTGTGGGTAGCAATGGTAAGCCAGTCATGGGTGCACACGTCATTCGGATTGTGTTATCCAGTAGAGATGTGTTTTGAATTGTCATGTTGATTTTTGTTTGTTTCTTTTGTTGGAGATCTGTTTTGGGACCCCTACAGTTTCATTCTTTTAGTCCCTATTTCTTGCTTCTCTTACTGCTGTAGTTTCTAACCCAGTTTTCACACTTGCTTTAATATTCTGTCACAATATAAAAAAATATATAAAAATAAATAAGTCAGACGTTTCACCAAAATGAAACTTCTGTGATAAATCCCAGAGTGGATTCATGGTTAATTTAACCGTTACTGTGGATATCTGAAAAACATGTGAGTGGGAATTCAGGCTTTATTGTAGACAGTGGCATATACCACATGTGGGAATGTTCACTGTAGAATAGTGATCAAAATGCACACCTCACAGAGACGACTAATGACAGCTCAGCTTGCAGCCTGGCTACATGTAAACAGTTTTCTTTGGTTTTTTTAATTCTCTTTTTTTTCTTCCATCCTGATATGGAGCCCCTCTGCTCTATTTCATCTCCGTTTCAATCTGTTTTCTGTCTACCTGTAACTTTTTTCTTTTTATTACTTCATCTTCTCTTCTGTATCCCCACACACCCACTGTGTCTCAGCAGTAACAGGTGTTTGGTGAGGCGGGAGGCCTGCGGATCTAAATGTTCTCATCACTCCTAGAGTCCAGCCCAACAGCTGAACTCAGCATCAGTCCACAGTCTGCTACAGCAGACGCTGCTCCTCCCAGTCGCTTTCATTCTTGGAAATAACACATTTTTTTGACTGACTGGCTACAGTGGAACCTGGGGAACAAACAAGGTTATGTGCATTGCAAATATAAGGTTAAGTCACAAGTTTTAAGAAAAAAAATGAATAGTTACAACTATAAATAAAGAGAAACGGCTTAGAAGCAAGGTCCACACGCACTGTTATTTTGCATATTTTGGCAAAAATTAAATGTTCTGATCATACTGAGCATTCATGCAAATGGCCAACAAGTGGGTTAAGCTACAGGAGTAAATGTATTAGAATTTATTGTGACTGCTGTGGCTCCATGCTGATTGCAGCTGCCATTCTACAAAAAAAGGGGGAAAAAAGACCTAGCCATAGAGTTTTTCAAGTTCTCTCTCAAACCTACAGGAGGGGGAAGTGTTTGATAATCACAACAGAAGTCTTGGGTAAAGCGTTCCATCAAATCTGCATGGAAAAACACAGCTATAGATGAATAAAAAATAGCAAGGAAGAAAATGTAAATGCTTATATGGCAGAAATCATGTGTACTGTTTGAGTTTCTACGCTTGTTCAACTCTTATCATAATGTGAAAACTGTTCTCAACTTTGTGATGTGCTGGTGACAAGTTGAAGCAGCTTAGAGTATTATCAAGAATACAATAAGACACAGACAGACGGACAGAACTACCAACCGCAGAGGGACTTAGTTCTACTAGCTTTAGTATCTTCCATCTGTGTGTATTTGCAGTGTGTGTGTTAGTGTGTTTGAGTCCCTCGCTAGTCCTGTTTCTCTCTCTTTTCCTCAGCAGTCCTACCTTCCTCCCTCCCCCAATCTCTTTCTGTCTTTACTTCACTCCTTCCTTCCCTAGCGGTACTCCTGGATTAGTTCCATTGCCTGGTTATCTAGTGTTGGCCTATTTTTCCTCAGAAAAGTGTGATTTTTACTCTGCAGTTACTGAGAGTAGTCTAAGTTTTTGTATGTGCGTGTGATCTTCAAATGATGCCTGTAAGTACATTTTCTTGATGAGATATAATCCATTAGATGTTTCTCATTATTTTCTGAACTCCACTGGGTTTCTTTGTTACTGGAAGGCATCTGTATTCTTTGGTTGTGTTCTTTCTGGTCCACTGTAGCATTTATATAAAGCTCAAACTACTAATGTATCTCTAGCAAGCTAGTAATGGAACAGTATGGCATGCACTACATAGCCTATCCGGTCGTTAAGTGATGACGTGACGAATCCTACTTCCGGGCCTGAAGTAGTCTGCGTTTAATATGGCTTTTGTGTTGTTAACATGTTTAATGTTTTGCATTTTCTTCTATTTAATCTCAAAAAGCTCCTAAAACAGTCAGTGATCACTGTTGGCCTCCCTCGGCTTTTATTACCGCTAATCATTTATTTAAGCTCAGTTTTTAAAACCTTAGGATGTAACTACAGCCCAGCCCATGCAGCAGTATATGAATGACTAACTTCGTATTGTGGATGGATTATCTCAGTTGTTCTCCTGGCTGAAGTTTGGTCCTTTTACAGCATCCTGCCATGCGATTACATTTGTTCCTGACCACCGAGAACACTCACGTTAACTTTTATCAAGTGGAAAAAAAGTTAGCTTGTTTATATTATGCTAACATAGCTGTGTCGCTAGCGGTCACGTAGTACATCATTATATACCAGCTAGCCAAACTTCAGTAACCCTACAAACGTCACTGCTGTTTAGTTTTCTGTCTTCATTTATGTTGGAAGTGATAACAGAGCTGTATGTTTTAATATGTTTCCAAAACCCCGCAGTCAGGACATGCTATATTGTATTTAGATAGAAGCTAGCGAGCTAACTTCTTGCTAACTTCTAACTCCGTTAAATGTCATAAATTCCATTTTCATGGATGCCTGGATGTTAAACTCAATTGTTACACCTGGTAGAGAAGAACGCTGATCATTTTATTAAAGATGAAAAACTTTAGACAGTTTTTCAACTCTCAGTAATGCCATAGTGATCGTTTGATATATGGACCTGCAGCGGAGTTTAGGCCCAGACACGGCTAGTGACGTCAGACTTAACGACTGAAGAAATCAACAAACTGTATTTATATTGACTAATATTTTACACAGCAAGTGAAACAATCAGCTGAATGTGTTCAGCGTCACAGCAATGCATAGTTATATTTCTGAGCAGTTGGCACTTAATATACGTATCCGATCTGATTTGATAAAATTCACCAACTGCGTCATTATCTGCACCTGCTAACTACTCCTTAACACAAATATCTGATCAGTCATTTACATGGTAGCAACTCAATACATGTAGGAAGATTTAAGAAGACCCGCTGAAGCTCAAACTGAGGAATGAGAAAGAAAGGTGGTGTAAGTGATTTTGAACACGGTGTGGTTGTTGGTGCCAGACAAGCTGGTTGCTCAGGTTTAAAGAAAATGGTCAGAAAAAGAGAAAACATCCAGTGAGCAGCAGTTCTCTGTGTGTAAATGCCTTGTCGATGTCAGAGGTCAGGGAGAAAGGCCAGACTACTTCAAGCTGTTTGGAGGGCAGCAATAACTAACATAACCACTTGTTGCACCTTTGAATGCGGTGAAATGGAAGACGGACATTATGGATGTGCGGCCGACAAATCTGCAACAACTGTGTTATGCTATTCAGAGGCTGGAGCAAGCCGTCGAGAAGAACATTCCCCGCTTGGGAAACTGGCGATGGAAGAGAGAGGATGTGAGCGGCCATGTAAGTCCCCCGACGGGTCCCGATGGTGCGAGTCGGCGGCCCGTCGTGACAGATGCTAGGGCAATGCTTCATGGGCTACCTATGTCGACCCACACGCCGAGCCCCCAACCGCGAGCAGTTATGCCTACCACGCCAGTTAAGGTACCGAAATACAACGGGCTAACCCCGTTAGAGCCCTACCTCTCACAAGTGCGGCTAGCCGCCAGACATAGTGGCTGGAGCGAAGAGGAGACTGCTACACACCTAGCACTAGCATTAGAGGGAGATGCACTGCAGATACTCCTTGACCTAGCCCCGGCAGAGCAGCATGAGCTCCAGGCCCTCACCGCGGCACTCGAGAGGCGATTCGGGCAGCGGCACTCCACTGATCAGAGCAGAGAGCAGCTAACCAACCGGAGCCGTCGACCAGGGGAGAGCCTGGGCATCTTTGCAGCAGACGTGTTGCTGTATGCTCGTCGTGGCTACCCGGAGTTTCCAGCAGCGGCCCGTGAGGAGCTTAGCCTGCATGCTTTTCTGCGAGGACTTTTCCCAGAGCGACTACGCCAACACGTCCGCCTGGCCATGCCTCAGACCCTCCGTGAGGCGCTCCTTGAGGCTGAAAGGGCCGAGCCGGTGCTCACCTCGCGACCTAACCAGCAAGTGCCCCCCCCAAACTACCCCCAAATCAGAGCCGCAGACTGCGACGGGGAGGGGGAGGTCGCCGAGATGTCCCAGCTGCAACCCTCGGTGCCCCGGAGGCGTCCTCGTCGACCAACCGACCGCTGCTACCGGTGCGATGAGCCTGGCCACGTGGCGCGTGACTGCCCAGCACCAGCCCCGAAGACCGGAACTACGCAGCCTCAGGGAAACGAGGAGGGAGCGGTGTAGCGAGGGGACCACCGCTCCAGCTTCCTGCCCCCTTCCAAGGACGATGCACAGTGGTGGGCCGAGTTGGGCACCTCAAGGGACTCCACCTGAGCTGCTGTGTTGAGGACCAGCCATGCCAGGCCCTGGTGGACACGGGGTCTACCATTTCCCTGATACGACCTGGCGTGCTCCCTGAAACATCCGGGCCACTGGTGAAGGGTTGGTTGCCCACAGACACCCAGCTGATGACAGTGACGGGGGAGAAAACTGTTATGCGGGGGAAGAAACCGTTGCGGATCCGAGTGAAGGATCTAGAGCTGGTGCACGACTTCTGGCTCGCCGACATTCAAGACCAGTGCATCATTGGCCTGGATCTGCTGAGCCGCTGGGGGGCCTGCGTCGACACCGCAAAGCTGGCTATCACTCTTGGCGCAGAGACTTTTGCTCTCCAGCGCGGCCAAAAGCAGGGAGCGGGGACCAGACGAGACAGGCGTCGGGCAGCTGCCGCTCAGCAGATTTCGGATGTCGGTGGCTCCGGGTCATCTCCACTCGCCTCAGCCTCAGCCTCTCCGCCTGACAAACCTCCTTCGACCGAGACCATCGAGGCTGTTGATGACCTTTGGCAGCGTAGGCCTCAACGTCGACCAGCGCCAGCGGTTGAGGTGCCTCCTGGACGAGAATGTGGACATCTTTGCCGCCAGTGACAAAGACTGCAGGCAGACGAGTCTGGTCCAGCACACCATCGACACCGGCTCTGCTCAGCCCATCCGTCTGCGCCCACACTGGCTGCCCCTCTCGAAACGGCAGGTAGCGGAAGAGAAGATCCGTGAGATGTCTGCGGCTGGGGTGATCGAGCCGTCCAATAGCCCATGGGCGGCACCCGTGGTTCTGGTGGGGAAGAAGGATGGCAGCCCGAGGTTCTGCGTGGACTTTCGCCGTCTCAATGCAGTCACCAAGAAGGACTCGTACCCGCTGCCGCGGATCGACAAGGCCCTAGATTACGTTACCGGCTCCAGTTGGTTCAGCTCCCTCGACCTACGCAGCGGTTACTGGCAGGTGGAGCTAGCCCCCGACGCAAGGCCTAAGACTGCATTCACCATTGGACAGGGGCTGTGGCAGTTCAGGGTCATGCCATTTGGGCTCTGCAATGCGCCAGCGACGTTTGAGAGGCTGATGGAGAGGGTGCTCGTGGATATCCCTCGTAGCCGCTGCGTTGTGTACCTGGATGACCTGTTGGTGCACGGTGGCGACTTCGACAGTGCACTGTCTCACCTGAGCGAGGTCTTGAGTGCCATCCGACGAGCTGGACTGCGGCTCAACCCCGCGAAATGCCGCCTGTTGGCGAGAGAGACCACGTTCTTGGGCCATGTGATCAGCGCTTGAGGTGTCGCCACTGACCCCGCAAAAGTGGCTGCGGTCCGGGACTGGCCGACTCCCTCGAACGTCCAAGAACTGCGGAGCTTCCTGGGCCTAGCCTCCTACTACCGTCGGTTCATCAAAGGGTTCGCGACAATGGCCAGCCCCCTCCACCGCCTGACTGACAAGGGACAGCTGTTTGGCTGGGGGGATGCCTGTGCTGCGGCTTTTGAACAGCTGAAGGAGGCCCTCACCAGAGCCCCAGTCCTGGCCTACCCCGACGCCCGGCAACCTTTCATTGTGGACACTGATGCTAGCAATGTAGGGGTCGGGGCGGTCCTTTCCCAGCAGGACAAGGCTGGAGAACGGGTGGTGGCGTACTTCAGTCGTGCCTTGGGGCGAGCCAAGAGGAACTACTGCGTGACCCGGCGGGAGCTGCTGGCCGTAGTGCGTAGTGCCGTAGTGCGGCACTTCCAGCCATATCTGCACGGCTGCCGGTTCCTCCTGCGCACTGACCATGCATCTCTGACTTGGCTCCTGAACTTCAAACACCCAGAAGGGCAGGTGGCCCGCTGGCTGGAGGTCCTTCAGGGCTATGACTTCGAGATCCAGCATCGGCCAGGTCGACAGCATGGCAACGCTGATGCCCTCTCCAGACGGCCCTGCGTAGCCGTCGAGTGCCGCTACTGCCTGCGACAGGAAGAGCGGGCCCAGGAGGTGCTGGGGGTGGCTACTGCTCAGGCCACAGCTGGCGGAGGGGGGTGGCTCCCATTGACAACGCAGCAGCTGAAGCAGAAGCAGGAGGCCGACGCGACGTTGGTTCAGGTGGGGGCCTGGCTGGAGGCGGCGCAACGCCCCGCCTGGACGGGGGTGTCGGGACAGGAGCCCGAGGTGAAGGCCTACTACTCCCAGCACAACAATCTGGAGACCCACGACGGCCTCCTGTACCGGAGATGGCGGGCCCCCGGTCAGGGCAGAGATCTCCTGCAGCTGTTGGTGCCTTGGTCGCTGCGGTCGCAGGTGCTTGAGCTGGTCCATGGCTCGGTGGGGGCAGGACACTATGGGAACGCCAAAACTCTCCGCCGCCTCAGGGGACGGTTCTACTGGCCTGGCTGTCGACGGGATGTGGAACTCCATGTGCACTGCTGTGACACCTGCACGGCACAGAAGGGCCCAACTCAACGCTCCACTGCCCCCCTTCAGCAGTACCTGGTGGGGGCCCCAATGGAAAGAGTGGGAGTGGACGTCCTAGGGCCTTTCCCCGTCACAGAGTCAGGGAACCGGTATGTGTTGGTGGCTATGGACTATTTCACGAAGTGGCCAGAGGCCTACGCGGTGCCGGACCAGAGCGCAACAACGATGGCCGAGAAGCTGGTGGAGGAGATGTTCACCCGTTTTGGGGTCCCGGCTGAGCTCCACAGTGACCAGGGGCGTAACTTTGAATCGAAGGTCTTCGGGGAGATCTGCCGGCGACTGGGGGTGGAGAAGACGAGAACCACACCGCTCCACCCACAAAGCGATGGCTTGGTTGAGCGCTTCAACCGCACGCTGGCCACCCAGCTCGCCATTCTCACCAGCCGCCACCAGCGAGATTGGGACCGACATCTGCCCCTGGTCCTTTGGTCGTATCGGACTGCGGTGCAGGAGTCCAGCCAGTGCACACCTGCCGCTCTGATGTTTGGACGGGAGCTCCGGACGCCTGTGGATCTGGTGTTCGGGTCCCCCCCCGAGCCGGAGATTGATGGTGGGCCAGAGATGGACTACTACAGGAGGCTGAGGGAGCGGCTGCAGGTGGTTCATGTCTACACCCACCAGGCCCAGGCCAGTGCCGGAGTACGACAGAAAAGAGCCTACGACACCAAGTGCCGAGGGGGGGTTTTCATGCCTGGCGACAAGGTTTGGGTGTACTGCCCGGTTCGCAAGAGAGGAGTGTCCCCCAAACTCTGCAGTCACTGGCAAGGGCCGGCAGAGGTCGTGGAGCGGCTAACAGATGTGGTGTACCGTATCCGCATGCCGGGCCCGGGGTGCATGGTGGTGTTGCACCGGGACAGGCTCTCACCGTACCGACCGCTCGCTCCAGCAGACGCCGGAGCAGGGGATGATGGTGGCACCCCATGTTCTGACCCAAGTGACTTTTCCCCCGCCGGTTGTGACCGGCCGGTGCGCCAAAAGAAGGCACCTGGACATTTGCAGGACTTTGTGTGGGGTAATGGGGTCGCCGGGGACGACTGACCCCTTAGGTGGGGGCTATGTAGTGGGTCAGGGCTGTTCGGGGTTCTGTTTGTACAGTTATGTTTTGTTTATGTTGCCATAGTGACAGGTGACGCCCTCTCGCTGCGACGGTGTGTCCTTCCGGGGTCAGAGGGCGCCCTGTGTTGTTGTTGTTGTTGCCGCGCTGAGCAGTTAGCTAGCGGCAGTGTTTTTCTGCGAATGGAATAAACGGCTGTGCTCCCTGGCTAGCTGAGGGGAAGCAAGACCAAACGATACCTCCGTCTCCTCCTTGTCTGAGCTCGCCACACTATATTTCCAGCACCTTGTTGATGTTACGAAGAATTGAAGCAGTTCTAGAGGCAAAGGGGCGTCTAATAAAGTGAGTGTATCTTTGACTAATTTTCACCAGTCATATCTAGTATAATAGAATATGAGTCAATACATGTTTATATTTCATTGTATGCTATGATGTAGTAAGTTATGCCAGACAGACAAAGAAAAATAATAGACATACATAATTACAGAAAATTACTTCATATGATAACATTGAATTAAGTTCATTGCTGAATTAAGTATTTAGTAATTATTCTTACAATAATTACTAAATACTTTAGTGGCTTTCTTCGTAAGTGGCTGGGATTTCCCCGCAGTCTCACCAGCGCTGCCTTGTATGGGGCAAGCAACAGCTTGCAGTTACCCTTCAGTGGTCTCACAGAAGAGTTCAAGGTGGCTCGCACACGAGAAGCCCAGTACAGAGATTCTAAAGACTGCAAGGTGGCATCAGCAGGTATTGAGGTAAGGACAGGAAGAAAGTGGAAGGCTGAGAAGGCAGTTGAGGTGGCGGAGTCACGCCTAAGGCAGAAAACACTGGTGGGGGTCTTAGCAACAGGGGGAGCAGGCTTGGGGTACTTCCCAAAGGCCCAGGTCAGCAGGGCACAGGGAAAGGAGAGACACCAGCTACTCCAGGAAGAGGTCCGAGCAGGTGTGGAGGAGGAGCGAGTAAGTAGAGCTGTGGGCCTTAAGCGGCAGGGAGCATGGACAAGGTGGGAGAGCACCTTGCAGCGCAAGGTCACCTGGGCAAACATCATGCAGGCAGACTTCCACCAGATCCGATTCCTAGTGCAGGAAGTATACGACACTCTGCCAAGCCCAGCAAACCTCCATCTGTGGGGGAAGAGCGAGACACCTGCCTGTCCCCTGTGCTCTGGAAGAGGGACCCTAGAACACCTCCTTAGCAGCTGCCCAAGGGCCCTGGCCGATGGTCGGTATCGTTGGCGGCACGACCAGGTGCTCAGAGTAGTTGCTGAAATGATTGCCTCAGCAATCAGCACCAGCAAGCATCATCATGCTCCGAGGAAGGCAATCTCTTTTATTAAGGCTGGAGAGAAACCCCAGGTGCGCCCACATTTGACAACTGGCCTCCTCAACACAGCCTCTGATTGGCAGCTACAGGCTGACCTGGGTAAACAGCTAAAGTTCCCTCAGAACATTGCAAAAACATCCCTCCGGCGAGACATGATAATTATTTCTGAGGCCTCAAAACAGCTGATCATGCTGGAACTCACAGTGCCCTGGGAAGAGCGGATCGAGGAGGCCAATGAAAGGAAACGAGGAAAGTACCAGGAACTAGTACAGGAGTGCAGGGGACGGGGCTGGAAGACTTTCTCATAGAAGTGAGCCCATAGAAGTGGGTTGTAGGGGCTTTGCAGGACGATCAGGCTGTGAGTGAAGCGGCAGAGAAAGCCACAAGGTGGCTGTGGATCAAGAGGGCTGATCCGTGGGTAGCTACTGGTACGCAAGTCGGGGCCTGATCACCCCCGGCTGGGTCGCCTGGGCGAGGGTGTATGATGTTGTGAGACCCGAAACACCTGATGACCCCAGGATACATCACTGAAGATGCGTACCAGTGCATCCAGGAGATGTGTCTTTTATAGATAAGTAATTATTCTTACAAACCCTGTTTTTTTTTCATATTTCATTCTTGCATAAATTTCTAATACAGGTAAAAATTTTAGGCAAAAGGCTTCAGTCTGATCAACACGAGCACTATTGTGGACCTGCCATTAAAACTATTGCAGTGTTATAATTTTAATTAAACAGAGATCAGTCACATTTTGAGAACTAAATGCTCCACCGACTGTTTTGTTTCACTCCTGCTTTCATTTGTTTTTACAGGTGAAGCGGTTCATAAATTTCCCTTTGGTTAATGTCTCTTTAATTTGAAGTAATCCTTTGGTTTTCATGACAAATTTTAATCTGTACAGCTAAGTTAAAATCCATGTGATTTCCAGACTGCAAACATAAAAAATAAAAAGTAAGATATACAAGTAACATTTTGAAAAATTTAAAACATGAACAAATGAAGCGCAGAAGAGGGATGGAGTCGTAAAAACAGAGCAGCACAGATGGAAATGTAGAAAAAAAAGAGTGAGATGAATAAAAAAGTAAAGCTGAGGAGATGGAAAACAAGGAGAGTGGGAGAGCATGACTGAAAGCAAAATAAATGAACCGGGAAGTTAAGGTTAGTGAACAATGAAGCAAACACTTATTATTCAACACTGGTAGTTGAATATGAGTGTGTGTGTGTGTATATGTGTATATATTTGAGTTCATGTAAATCAATGTCATAAACAAATACACAATACCCAAAAACTCTGGTTCTTAAGACAGGATGAGTACCACTTCAGTGTTTAATGAGACTACAGGAGACGCAGTTGGAGATATATTCACATTTTTCCTAACTTTTATCTTTGTATAATGCTAAGATTCTTGCATTTGCCACTCTTAATCATTTCTCCTCCCCATCTTGACCAGGAAGTGGTCCTTGTCCTTTATATCCCAAAGTCTTATTAGACTCTCCAGGTGCTCCTTTTTCATCATATTGCATCGTGGATAAGAATCTTAACATCCAATTTGACTAAAACAGCGCAAATATATAATTTATTTAACAAATCCAAACCAGTATAACAGGTCTGCATTAACGCTATGTTCATTTTAGGTGCTTTGAAGGTTTTTGCCAGTGCATTGCACTCTGTCTGTCAGTCTGTTCATACTAAGATGACCTCCAGCTAACCTTGGGCATCAGTAATTACTTCCGTTTATCCAGGCAAAATCAGGACACTGTTAATTCTTTAGTATGCACTTGGGTTTTGTTGTAGTTGTACATTACTTGTGGCTGATGTGATAGTTAGTATAGATAACTGTTGGCAGCAGTTGTATAGTGTCATTGTGATGACAATTTTTGCAGTGGTCAAAGCAAATCCACACAGCTTCTTCCTGTGCTTTCTTTGATAATGAGCTATCTGGAGGGCTGGAAGCTGTCTAAATGTAGCAAATAAAAGTAGCAAAAGTGTACAGTGGAGTCAGCCTGCAATTACGTGTCACACATTAAACATGTAGCACGTATGGCTCGAATCGCCTCTATTGTTTTGATGCGTTTTAAAGAGCCACACTTGTCTCTGTTCAAAGCCAAGTGTGCTAAAGCGGTGTAAGTGTCAACAGCTAGGGAAGCTATCTAATTCATTCAGCACAGAACTGGTGTTCCAGCCTGCACAGAGAGCACATGTGCACATGGCTCTTGAATTAGATCATGGCTGCAAATGTACCTAGAGCAGCATTTCAACTTTCAGTTCGCAGGACTTCGGTTATCTAATGAATCATGTGTAAAATGTATTTAGTTCTTTTTTATCATTAATAACAGGGAGACTGATCAAAGTGCAGTCAGAAGGAGGATGATTTGTAAATCTTTTGTCGTGACAGAGGAGATAAAGTTGTGATACAGGTATGCAGTGTTTTCCCTTCTCCAAACACAATACTTCTCATTCGTATTAAAGATTTCTATTTTCTCATATCTGTCCAAAAAAAACCAAAACCCTGTTCTAATACTTCCTTGTTCTTGAAATAATAACAGGTTACACACTCACTGATTCTAGTAGGGTTGTCAAAAAAAGATGGATATTAATTTATACTAAAAATAAATATTTGATAGATACTCATCCCACAGTATCATGCAGCAGTATTGATACCAGCAATGCAAACCTACAAGCACGCAGCTCCTCCTGTCACAAGTAGCTGAGGTAGTTGAAATTCACAACACCAAATTTTCAGGAGGTCAGTAGAGCTCCCATTTCAACAACAGAGAAACGGCTATCATAAATATTAGCCTGGATGGTGCACACATTAACATTAGCAATTACCTGATAACCACATAAGCTGCTTGTTATCATTAAGATAACAGCTAGTGGCTATGGCTAATAATAAAGCAGTGATGTTAATGCTGCAGCTAGGTAGCAAATGTTATCATTCCTGCCCGTCTATGACGTTAATAGAGAATGGTAATTTAATAGCATAACACAGCTATGTGTTAAAATAATGTTGTTATTCTTAGCCCCCAAGTGAGGCAGAGAAAAATCTACCAGCAACTACACAGAAATAGTGGCAACTTATCATACCAATTCTTTTATAATCAGTAATATAAATATTAGCCCAACTCACCAGAAACACAGCACTACCACAAAAAAACCCACCAACTACCTTTACCTGATACTAACTTATAAGTAAGTCTTTCAAAAAAAGTTTTACTTTTCTTACTATCTCACACTAGGAACAGTCAGCTAGAATTCACGTAGCTGAAATGAATACCAGTGGGACAGGATTCACCAGTGGGACAGGACTGACAGTGATAAAAGGACTTAAAAAATACTCAAAACTAGTCAAAACTAATACCTACAGTACTCAAGAATTTTCTTCTCGACTTCTTCTTTCGTATTGTAGTTGCAGCATTTTGTTAACATTTGAAATTTCTATATAAAATAAAGTAAAAATAAATCTATACATCTTCTCTACCGTTGCTGACGCACAACTGGGGTTGGTAAGAAGAGGTCACAGATGCCAGGTCAGCCCTTCTTCTATATATGAGATTGAAGAATTCCCTGTACGCATGATCCAAGGGCAGTTGGAGGGGTGGCTGCTAGAGAAAGATATATCCTGTGTCTTCTGTGTTCTTCTTTCTGAACAAAGAGAGGGCAGTCAGCTCCTCTTGGCTGCATCCCACTGTCCATGTAGGCAGCCTGATGGGTTCATATCAGCACTAGCTGAGAAGAGGAGAGGGCTTTAGGTCAACCGGCCGATGACTGGCCTTGTGGAACTCAGATAGAGAACGGCCGGATAATTGAAATCAGCTCTTGTATGTGCAGGCTTAAATATTTCATGTAAAAACATAACTTACTCTCTTTTATAAGCAAAAAATAGGATAGTGGCTGAATTCAGTAGCTGCTAACACTCAGCTGGAGCCAAAGGAAGCCTTACAAGCAGGGCTGAAGCTTTGCCTGTACTGACACACACCAGGGAGAGCCCTAGGGCACAAAAGACTGCTGGCCAGTGGTCTAAATTCAGCAATATGCTGCTTGTCCCCAGAAATGTCTGCACTATTCAGAGGAGTAGAGAAGTGCTAACATCAACAGAAGAACTGAAAGAGAAAAAAGTGACCCTTCATCTCCCAGCTTAGTCACTTGATCTAAATGGCACTGGGAATGGACTCCCTGCTGCAACTCACTGCACTTAAGTTCAGAAGCTCTAGGAAAACCCAATATATCACCCTTGCACTGATGTTTTGTGTTGAAGGTTCAAAAAGGAAATACTGTTGGCATGTTTGGGTAGTGGTCAGAGAATGTGGGACCCAAATAACTCCAGGGCTAATTATCATCACTGACAGAGCGACCAGGCTGGCAAAATGCGGCAGCTGCCACAACGGGTCAGCTCACCTGCCAAAGCAGTTATCAGCAGCACAGTGTTTTAATTCTGTTAATAAAGGGGTAGTTCTAAGGTGCAACAAATGGATATATGCTATCTTCTGTTGACTCCCATACGCATGAAGATGTCAGATCTTGAATTTTGGAGCATGCAAAAAAGGTGATAATCAAAGGTGATAACCAAAACTAAGATTTGTATTTCTTGTCTGAAGACATGCACAATGACATCAACAGAAGCTGAAAGCAAAGCTGTCGATTTACCAGTTGAGCTGCGTTCCCACCCTCACCCTATGGCTACAAGCTCTGGGTAGTGACGAAAGAATGAGATCACAGATAAGAGGCAAACTAGCATTCTCTTAGCGATACGGTGAGGAGCTCAGAGTAGAGGTCCTACTGCTCCATATTGAAAGGAGCCAGTTGAGGTGTTTCAGGCATCTGACTAGGATGCCTGGAAAAAGGTGTTTAAGGCCTGGGGGCAGACTGGAGAGATTATATCTCTCAGGTGGCTTAGCTTGGAGGAGGTGGCCAGGGAGAGGGAGGTTTAACAACCTAAATCTGGATAAGTGGCAGAAGATGGATGGATGGATGAATGGATACATACAGAACACTTTATGTAAGTAAAGTAAATCTTTACTAGTCGGCTTTGCAGCTGCAGCGTTTAATATACTTTTAGTTTCTTTTGACATTTTATATGTTTAATCATTGTCCTCATTTCAACATGCTCAAGCTCATTTCACTCTAAAATCAGACCTATCTTTTAAAAGAGATTTTGTAAATTAACAGAGTAAAGGCTCTAATACGGCTATGCTGTGAAGTAGTCTCTTGAGCTAGTCTATCTCATGAGATAATCGTACCACAGTTCAATGAGGCCAAGCATAACAAAAGCCCAAACAAATCCCTCTTAGTCACGTCTGGTTGGTGTGGATGTAAAAAACAAGCAACAGGTAGAATAATGAGGTCGCATACACCAACGTTGCAAAAGATCCACTGAAATAATCATACACTAAGTACAGGCAACTACAACTAGCACGTGGCATACACAAATGATAAACGCAGAACAGATAAAGAGGGTGACACTACTGACACAAAATCTTACTTTGAGCCTATAAAAACTTGGATTCTTTTCTTAAATTATTCTCTTTTCTTTGGCCATGGTCATTTTAAGCATGACAGCACACCAAGGATCCTTATGGTAGTACACCGAGCACAAAAATGAGGCTGCATTTACAGTAAACCTGCACACAAACCAATCACTCTGTACAGTCTATTCTTTGGTTATCCATCCACTAAAAGAAAAAAAAAGTATTCTATTCAAACACTGACTCATAATACAGCAATGTGATGTTTTCAAGGAAAAACCCAATGTTATCCATAACTGCTCCACCAGCCTTAAACACTACTTGGTGCATTCCCAGCTCATCCCTCCTACACACAAGCAGAGCACTATGAATAAGCTTCCTACAGTTTGCCAGCTCTGTAGATGATGTTCTCTCTGCCCTTTTTGCAATAATATTACATTCTTTCCACTCACTAAATAGGGATGCTGCCAATTCATCAGTGGCTTCTATATTCCTGCACATTTTTGTTGATCCACAGGGAACGCTTTTAGTTAACCACTATATAGTGCTGTTAAACCTAGTGAGACTTTCACAGTTTGCATGCTACATTCAAGTTAGCCAAAATAACAGCACTTCAAATTTTGCAGTGAGGTTGTGAAGAAAGAGGATGCTATATTCAGGCCACTGTTCCATCTGTCTGCATGTCTTTAAGCTACAATTAGGTTTTGGATCTTTGGAACAAGTGGGAGCTGACAGTCGTTGCTTGATGAAGCCAACAAGACCACATTATCTAAAAAAAGGCAGATACAAGATCCTGAGGCCACATGACCTAACACCCCTTTAGCCCTTAACTGAAAAATTGTGACCATAAAAATGATCAACACATATGTTCATATTAAAGTTAGGACTCATTCTTTGACTTGATATCACAGGAGAACAGCACTCTTATCCACTGGAGAAAACCTGTTCACCACCTCTTACCAAGAGAGACTCTAGAGTGGAACAAAGTCCAGATGAGCTCAGCAATTTCTAGTTATTAACTCACAACCACATGTACTGGCTAAGAGTCCTTAACCACCAGAGGAGTTGCATTGGGGATCTCCACATCTGAATACCTGAGGCATCTAAACTGGATGTACAACTGCACTTTCTTACACCTACACACATTTCACTAAACACCTGCCCTATTCACCAAATTTGCTTCTGTGATTTTGCCCTCTTGTAACTATTTTGAGATGCTGGAGGAGTTCCAGCACATATCACAAAGGCATAAGTATAAGGTGGAGGTAAGTGGACTTCTATGGAGCAGCTGCACTTTATTCAGATTATGCTGAATTGGGCAATAAGCCAAATTTAATCAATGAAGCTCATTCCTGCACGTTTTTGAACTCACTTTTAAAAGACAGTAGTCATTAGTAACCTGAAATCTTAGGTGATGAGTTGTTTATATACCATATATTTGTTTCCTATACACTAATATGCAGAAACTAAAATATCTTATACCCCTTGGCGCTGTGCTCCTTTAGGTAGACAGTAATCAGTGTTCCCAACAATTGTAATATTAAAAATGTCAGCTTGGTTTATTTTCTTGTTATTTTACCTGTCTTAAAATTGACAGACAGATTAGAGCTAAGTCTTCTTCTATATTTTGAAGAAAAGATGGCCAACAAAATATACAACGGTCCAAGTACCAAGTAGATATATGAACATTGCTGATAAATCAGGATGTGTACATTCAAACTGTGTGAGTCAGGGAGATTATGTTGGAAAGAGGGAAGACACTGAGAAAAAAGAGGAACAGGAAACCACATCAGACAGAGAGTGCTAACCTCATTTTTAAGTTGCCAGGTGAGGGCTGTCCATCATAAACCGATACAATATCAAAGTCTTCCTCCAGCGCCAGAGTGACGAAGGTTAGCTGGATTCGGTTCCTCTCCCCTGTTATTATCAGCCATGTACAGTTGGCGTAGTTGGGATAACCATGGGGGAAACCAGGTGACTCTATGGTGCCATTCAGACCTTGGACTACACCACCACAAGACTCAGCTAGAAGAGAAAGAGATAAGACATGTAAGAAAATGTACATCCTGCATTAAAGTATACATTATACAATAAATATATTTTAAGGATACGATCAGGTTCCACGCATTCTTCAGATTTAGTTTTACACAGAGATTAGAACAGTATGATGAAGAGGGAATATGCAAACAATTCAAACTCCCATGACCAAAGTTAAACGTACATTCTTTTATACATTGTGCTCCACACCCTTTAGAAATATTGTAATGGATAGTATATCTGAAGCAAAAATCGAGCAGAGCTTAAATATGTGCAGTATGCAAAGCCCAGTATTAACAAGCCAATGTCCTCACACACAACTCAAATATAATGCAGGACATGTCTCACAGCCTCCCTCGACACAGTAGCATATGCCATTCAAAGCTTTCATGCAAAGCACTTGAATATGAACACACATGGCATATATTCAGATTTTATAGCCTCCATCCTCTCAGTGTTGTCAGTCTCAGAAACATGATCATCCAGAAAAAAACCTACCACAACACATACACTCATATAGACTCATACATGCACAAAAATACTATATGAAGCTTTTTAAATCACATCCACTATGTGATCACATTGCTCGCTCAGTAAACTCCTTTGACATTAAACATTCACACATCAAACACTTGCAAATGTAAGACCTTGTAGAACCCTTAGACTTCCATCCATCCCATCACTAAATAGATGGATACGAATAAATGTAGAACATATTTTTTAACCCTATATGGACCTATATAGACACTTCTCACACTGTGTAATTTGTTAAGGAACAAAATGATGTGACATTGATCAGTGGAAACCTGAATCATCAACCCGTTGAGGAAAGGGTTCATAATCACAAAAAAGCCAAAATTAAGATGATTCAATTAGTCATGACTTAACTTTAGCACAGACACATGAACACACACAGTCCTCCAGTTAGAGTTATAGAAAAAATCTTTATACGATATAATTCATGCAATCCAAAGTTTGCAATTTCTGTTACAATCAGTGTTTCAAACTTAAATATATACATGTACACATGAACATTCTTTGCACAGACATATATACTAAAGAATTAAAATAGCTACCAGGCTAATTCAATATAATTCTATAATTCAATATAAGAAAAATATAGCTATTATAATTAAAGCTGTTTTCAAAATGTAAAAATCTAGGATCACTTAACAGAAGTAGTGGATGCTACTTAGAGTCACCAGGAAAGTAAATCAAACATGAAACAGTTAAAATAAGCTAAGTGAGGAATGCTAGCTGGAATACATTTAACAGAAAAACACATACTTGAGGCATGTGTTGTTCGCGGAAATAAAACAGCACACAACTTATGGTACAGAACATTATGGTACAGAACTCCTAATCCAGTCCTTGTTTACTCTTGAAGAATATACAAGGCACATGGAGATGTGTGGTGCTGAGTGTGTGTCTGTGTGACACACATGAAAGCCAGTAGTAACTGTCAGAGAGCAATGGCCGTGTATTTAACTGCACATTACACACAATGTGCAGTTATCACACAAACACAGACATGCACACACTCCATTCCCTGTTCACTGGGTCATAATCCAGTCAACCAAATGTTAGCAAAATGTTTGTGAGGCTGTTCTTGTGTTTTTTTTGTCTTTTTCCATCAGGCTAATATCAGAACCTGCTCATTGAGTACATACCAGATGTTGTTGTATCTCTGAAGAAACAGAAAACACACAAATACGTAAATACCTACACACAAGCCCAAATGGACAAGCTGGCAGGAACTGAGAAGCACACATACATGTCCGCTCACACACTAACTTCAAACCATCTGGAGTGTCCAGATTAATTTCAGATTGTTCTTCACTGTGTTTCCAACCCAGTTCACCTCTCCCCCTCAGCCGTATCTGTGTCTGTACCTTATTCTGTCTACAGTTGTCTCTCTCTTTCTGTCTGCCATCTCTTCTGCTGCCAGATCCCCCTCTTGAGCAGATGGGATAAGAAGAATTCAGCGGATATGCACATCAACCCGGATACCATATTGTAAGCATCATACTTGGGGCATTTCAGTAAAAAGCACTTTGTTTATCCTCTTAGATAATGCAGAGTTGAGGACTCCCTCTTCAGTTTCCTAACTGAAGAGGGAAACTGACTGATTTCTACTGTTATTAGTGTGTTCTTAGCTATGCTACCTATTTACATCAGGGAAGTAAAATCCTGTAATTTGTTTTTTCAGAAGCAACTTCTTGTGGCCCACCAGTGAGCAAACAACTGTGGCCTGCTTTTTAACAAACACTGTAATTCCAACAACTTTTTTTAAAATTTAAAAGTAGCATAAAATGAGCTTTTGGTTATCAGAACTTGCCAATAATATTAAAGTAAAAGGTTATACACATCAATTTCAATGTGCAAATGTGCTCTAATAACATAATAATAGATTGAAAAGATGGTATATTCTTCTAGTTCTACGTTAGTACCATGGACTTTACATAAAAGCTTGACACACCAACTCTAACATCACTGCTTCTGGACTCACATCTGGATTAGTATTGTGGCCAATCACCATTCTGGTTTTGCTGGAGAGGGAAGTTGAGCACTAAACAGTTTCATGTTTGTTTGTAGAAAGCAGAGACACTGATTCCTATCAAAGACTGTGATACTTTCATAGTATACAAACAAGTACTAGAATTTCATTCATCAAAATTAGAGTAAAAACTTGGCTCACAGTATGTTAGTACATTAACTGCACAGCAAGCCATTTTATGTATCAAATTTTTGCATTAAATTATGCTCTGTCTTACATATATCTATACATATGCTTGAAATAAATGATCAATCAATCAATCAACATGCACCAGAAGTCACCGACCTTATATATCCAATGAAAATGTCCTGCTCATTGACTTCTACTAGCTGAGGTGAGACCTAGCTGACAGACACAGGCTAATCAGCACCCACTCTTCACTTAAATCGTCTACATTTCTAGTAATGCATAGCTTTAAGCATCATTAGAATGGTAAGCTGAACTGCTGTCGTGAAGCAAAAAGCTAGTAGATATAGACCCTGAGTTTGCTATTTGCTAAGTATGACAGAATAAAAAAAAGAGATAGATCTGTGTGTGTGTGTGTGTGACAATTTCTGTGTGTGTCTATAAGTAGCGAGTGAAATAGCCACTTCAGACACAGACGGATAAAAATGTGGTGCCGTTTGCACACTGTGTAATCAGGTGCTGACGTGAATGCAAATGCTAATATGCACACTGCCAGTCTGTTTCTACACAGGGCTAAGTCTTAGATGTACATTTTGTTTGCTTTAGATCCCACAGATTTGAGGATTTTACATGGTATTTGTGAGGCTTTTAATTATTATGCAAGCAAGCCTGCACAGCAATACTGCTGTGAGATACCACCGGTGAAAAAAAAAGAATGCTTTTCTTATTTGTAACAGGCATTCACAGGAACTGCACGACAAATGTCAGCAGGAAAGCCAGAGCAACTTGATGCTTTTCCACTTGTACAATAGTTTTTTGCAATGCGGCAATGCGGAAAATGAATTATTTCTTAATCACATCCGCCCTCCATACCCAAACAAAATCTGCTTTGTTTGATAATGGTTTGACTGTGCAATGAAAAAAATCTACATAGCAATCTGACAGACTGTTAAATTTTAGGTGCTGAGAAGCAGCAGAGTGGTGGAGAGCTGTAGTGAACTTGACCACAAGGTCCCTGGCTCATAAATCAAATGCTGGCCTCTTCTTTCCACAGCGTGCTGGGCCACAAATCAAATGCATCTTTCTAAGTTACGCTGTGTAGAACTATTGACTGCAGTGATTCAATACCAGCTATGAAAAAGTAGAGAGGAGAGGAGAGGAGAGGAGAGGAGAGGAGAGGAGAGGAGAGGAGAGGAGAGGAATCTGTTGTCTGTTTTCCTGGTATCCTCTTTTCCTTTCCCTCGTTGCCTCTTCCCCCTCACTCTTCTCATGTACCACCCCCTCCCTCTTTTTCATTATCTCTGTGTCAGAATCATTGTGTCTCTCCCACATTATGTTTGTCTCTCTGCAACCCTCCATCTCTCTCCATCTCCTCTCTCTATATCTTCCTCTCTTAAACCTTCTGTCCATTCTTGCTCTCTTTATTACACCGGTGTTATCACCATGCCTGTACCTCTCTCCATGCATCTCTGTCTACCTCGTGGTCTTCCTCCCTGCAGCTCAATTCCTCTATCTCTTCCCCCAGCTCTGTCATCATTACCCCCATCCTTTTTCCTCTTTCTGCCTCTATCCTGCTCTCTCATCCCTTCATCCAATCTGCTCTCTGTACATCACTCGTTCACCACAATTATCTTTGTATTAGCATCATCTCATCTTTCCCTAAGCGTCATTACGTTTCTTTCTCATTTCCTCAGTATTATTATCGCTACGTCACTTTGTCTCTCTCCTGGTATCATTATATCTATCTTCTGTGTTTCCTCTCTTATCCTGCTAGAGTGTTAGGTTGTTTTCATTCCACCCACTCACCTGCTATATTTATCACACAAAGAACAAATACCACAACCTCTCTCTGTCTGTCTTTCTCTCTATCACGGTCTTTGTCAGCCCCCCTGTCAAACTGTTTAAGTAAGTGGGGCTGTAGATAGATTCAGGCGTTCAGGCCATTTAGCTGGTGCTCACTGGGGATAAAAGCAGGTCTCTGGAAAATAGTATGAAAGTCCATCTGTGCAGTTAACTATGCTAAAAACAGTTTTGGAAAATACTTTCTCCTGTGCTCCTGTGTAGGCAGTTACTTCTAACACTTGTTCCCTAGTTTGAATCCTTTTACAGCCATCATTAAGTTCACTTTACTAAGAGTAAGGGTGTGCAGAAAAGTGATGATTTTGAAAGCAGATAGTCTTTTGCCCAAAATTTCAACTCGGTGATTTTACTTTTTGAGGCCAAGATCATGTTGTGCAATATTTGCTTTTGCCACAAAAATCATTCAAGTGCAAACTGACAAACTAATAAACACTGAACAAACAGAATAGAAACCTTTTGTCAATTAAATCAAAGGGGCGATATGTCAAATTCAATATTAATGTACTCAATGTTAACCAAATGTGCACCGACAATAAGAAGAGGGCAGCTAAACAAATGCAAGGTAAGGGAGAGCACATGCTCTAATACCAGTCACCATAACAACCAATGGATATTGAAAGACATGTATCATGCACCATATGACACTCACGCTCACACACAAATGGAAAAACACACAGAGTCACACAGGAAGAATCAAGGCTACATCCAGAGTAAATCCCAAACATTGTCAGCAAGGAATAGGGGTTGCTGTCTGAAGATAGCAGAGATAGATAGGATTAATGGTGTGTGTGTGTGTGTGTGTGTGTGTGTGTGTGTGTGTGTGTGTGTGTGTGTGTGTGTGTGTGTGTGTGTGTGTGTGTGTGTGTGTGTGTGTGCATGTGTCAGACACACGATCAAGGATAGAGCAGACTGAAATAACGATAAAGGGGGAAAAAGGAGATCACGGGAGAGAAATGCACACGATGTGTTTCTAAGTACATTGTGGAAATATATATATATATATATATATATATATATATGTATATATATATGTATGTATATATATATATATATGTATATATATACGTATATATATATGTATATATATATATATATATATACGTATATATATACGTATATATATATGTATATATATATATATATATATATATATGTATAATTCTCACTTTCAAAAGCCAACCATCTGAATTTCTGAGGAAAACCAAGTGTCTGCATATGCAATCAATCATCTTTTAACCTACAGCTCAATAATTATGATCTGATTAAAGTGAATGAAAATGAATCACAGGATTAAAATTTAGCTGAAGCTACACAACCAAACACAAACTTCAAACTAAAAATCATTTGAAAGTACATCATTGGTCTTACTACCACTCTTTCTCCATCTGTGAAAACTGTAAAGTAGATCTGATTCATCATCGAAAATGTTTAGAAACCAGGTTATTAATTTTTCAGTATTAGTGTGCCTGCAGACATGGTTGTTTATAAGCACCAGTGGAAATTCTGTCAATCCGTTATTTGTATTTGCTTCAAAAGTCTCAGTAGAGCAGCCCATACTTATTTGTTTTGGGGTTTGAGGAGCTGATGTCAGTCCAGTCACGCCAAAGCACAAGGGGCATTTTTATGAAGTGTTTGCAAATGCAGTGCGGAAATGTGCCACGATAACAGCTCATTACCGAAGACAAGAAATAAAAGAGTTGTGCAGATTGTCTTTTTATGTTCAAATAATGTCAATGACATGACTGGCTCTCATATCAAAGTAAAAAAGGTGACTGAGATGTTACTGTATCTTTGTACTCCACACAGGGACCTGAAGTCAAAATGGACTGACAGTGCTGGAATGTTAACATGCATTCAGACTAAAACAAGAACAAGACTAGAGCTTTAAGAGTGCATGCTGGGAGAGTGAGACGTCTCTCCACTTGTGTCAGTTTATTTTGAATGACAGATGAAGTTGTGATAAAAACGTACAGATCACAAAGCCAACTAATTCTAAACTTGCTCTGTAGGAAATTGTGGTTTCAGTGGGAGGAATTTCACAGCCTGCGCAATGGGTTTTAAAGAGAAATGGCTGAAGAAAGGAGAAAGCAGAGGGATGATGGCCCTGCACTGAAAATATTGTTGTTGTCGTTTTTTCATTGTTAAATTTAATTAAAATTACCATTGAAACATTAAACTGAATTTTCCATTTTAATGAAACTCATTTCAGCACCATGGACAGTGCATGTGGCTGTCATAGCAATCTCATAGCTGTGCTCTGACATGCACTTTGACAGTATGTGAAATATGGATCACAGGTAAAATCTGCATTTTTTTTTAACTAAAAAAAATCCACAATAGAAAAACTGTAGTGGTACTGTTAACACCAACAGCTGGAGAAAAATGAAAATAAACCTTTGTCAGTCAGGTATTTCCTATCTGTGTCTTATTGCATTGAGTTGATTGGCCACAGTTTGACCATGTGAGTGGCTGAAAGATAGTTACATTAATGAGCAGCTGAGGGAGTAACTAACAAAGAACCCATGCGCACACATACACAAGGTCTGGTATTGTTATTTATATATTTTGTGGCAGGAGAAAGAAGAAAGAAATCAGCATCTTGCATAACTAATGTCAATCCAAAGTAAAGTTGCGTGTGTAAAAGTAACATTCCTTTAGTTTAACTTTTAGTTTTTCTTCCAGCACCATGTAGGAGTGCATCAGCCAATGAAGGAAAACATGCAAATATACACAGAGCCATCTTACTAGAATAGATGTGACAATGAAAATTGCTGATGCCCCCCTAGCATGCACTGTGTCTAAAAAAAGAGGCAGTATGCTCAGTTTTTCATTTATTTTGGAGATAGGCTAAAACAACAACAACAGAAACAAAATGTATGAATTTCTTTGTTTTCTTGAAAAGTAACCCCAGAAATATGATATACCCCCACAAGCCAGAGTCAGCACACAAGAAACCACACACAAATTTTCCAGCAGAAACATGCATAGGATCTAAGGTCAAAGCTAGCTGGAAACATTTTAAATCAACAAACTCAGCAACCTCCTGAATGTGTGTTAGAGCTCAGCAAAGCAAATTGGGTGCTGAAAGCAAGCTATGTAAGCAATCCTATATGTGTTTTGTCTATAAGTGTGTTTTTGAGTCTGCATGTATGAGGCGATATGGCCTTGGGTGTATTGGAGCGTGTTGGTATGTAGTAAATAGTGCTATTATGCTGAGATATTGTAATATAAACTGAAACTAGCGATCAAGAGTGGGTCACTCTGTCACTGATGAAAAAACAGAAGCCTGGCACCTCAAAGTCCCACATCTGCATTTGTTTTTGTCTTTCGCTTACTCTCGTTCTCTGTAATTTTATCCCTTTCTAAGCATTATCTTTCTCCCTGACACTGGAAATCAATTGCTTGTTTCATCTGACAATAATGCTGTTTTTACTGCAAACAAAAAAACCCAAAAACAAATGAAAGTGGTCCTGCAGCCATTGAAAGTGAACAGTGGTTTTCTATTCTCTAAATAAAAACATCACCAATTGTTTTCCCCCTCTAAAGACTAAAGCTGTTACTTGTGATGGATCATAAAGACACCTTTATTGTTGTTGTCCCAGTCTCTGTTTCTGAGTTTGTTTTGGTGGTTTTTTATTAAAATGCAGTGTTTATTGTTGCTAACTGATAACAATCATCTATCAGTAAGGAAAAAGACCTTGGGATACACGCTAATGTTGTGATCTTGCTTTATTTTATAGTTTATGAATGCCTAGTAAGCGATTGCTCTCCAGGTTTTCTGAACACCTTTCATATCCATATGCACATCTCAGCATAGTGTGCAGTTTAAAAACTTAAAAAATTTGAGGAAACTGGACAAGTAGAGGACAAAAGAAGAATCGGTATGCCCAAAATAAACTATCTACAGCAGATAAACAATACTTGAAAGTAATTTCCTTGACAGCAGAGACGTGATATAGCACCTGGCCATTCAGTTACTCCATCTGCTAACTGGCTGTCAAGAAGTTATTCTTAAGGAAGGGAAAAGGGCAGAAAAGGCTGATTGTCAGCTTCAAATCATTGTCAGCTTGAGACCAGGAAAGAGGTGCAACAATGAATGTCTTCAGCCATCTGTAAAACATAGTGAAGGCTGTGTCATGGTGTTGAGCTGCCAGGCAGTGGTGTTGGAGATCTTGGCAAATTATAAACACAGAAAAGTACCATCAGATTTTCATCCACCATGCAGTACGATCAGGAAAATGTCTGATCAGCATCTGCCAATGGAGTAAAAGCATACCCGGATAGACGAACACACAGTCATGGATTGGCCTCCCCAGATCCCAGACCCACCATTAAAGAAGCAGTGTGGGATCATCTTGACAGAGAGCAGAACAAACGGCAACAGCATTCAAAGAAGAGCTTTGAATATCCTTCAAGATACCTGGAAAACTATTCCTCAAGACTACTTGAAGAAATTACAAAGAGAATTACGGTTGTTTTGTAGAATGGTCATACCCAATACTGACAAATCTCAGTTTTTGCCTTATATACTGTTTTTCCCTACATGTTTGAATGTTTCAACAAATCACTGTGCTTGTTTCCCATTTTCCAAGCAAAACATACAGAAACGAGGCATGGCTCAAACTTTCGCTTAGTAAATCTGAACCCTTATACCTACTGTTCCTTCATGCTTTCACTGTATGAGCCAGGTTTTGATCTTGGCCAATAGTTTTTTTTGATGTAACTAAAAAAAATGCACAGAGATTAAAATAAACATTACAAACACGTGCACGAGTAAACAGATAACTACATTAAAAGACGCATTTTCTTTTCACACATTAACCTGTATGCAGTTTTGTTTGTCATTTCTTCCTATTTATGTGCAGGTGTATGCATCATTGGGATAGACCTACACACACACACACACACACACACACACACAGACACAACAGACAGAGAAATGGAAACCCAAATTATACCTTCATAAAGGAATCAAAGCCTCCCCTGTCCAGGTGTGTCCCTTATAATTTTATGTTAATTTCCATTAGAAACTCTTCCTGCTGTGAAAATTATCCACTTATCTTCCTCCTTTCTCTTTCGCTCTCATGTCTCTGAAACAACCTTCATTTATCACTATGCTGTTTTCACACTATAATTTAATTTAATTTATTTAGGTATCTTTTGAGCGTTGAAACAACGACTGTTGTAGCAGGAAGACCTAAAAATGGAAGCTAGTTTAAACTTCATTTTAAAAAGTTGGTGTGAAATATCCTCTTATTTCATTTATTCTGCTGATTCTGAAAGTCACATGATCAGTCTTTGCATTTGCATCTACTTTCAATAAATATAAATCTTATTTAGTGGTTTCTAGGTGTGAGCGGTGCATTTATAGGACCGCATGAAATGTTTACTTCAAACCTGGAGTTTATTAAAGTATTTTCAGCACAATTTCACTCCCAACTCTTTACATGCTGACGCTTGGTCAGGACCTCTTTTCAAATTTTAACACACCTGGCAGCCTTTTAGTATCATTTCCTAGATGCAGGGTCCAGAAAACCATTTTGTGAGGTGAGGAAGAATAACAACCAACAAAAGCCCGCATAAGGAGGCAGGTGGGGTAGCAGGTGGAGCGGTGAGCGGCATAATCACACTTTCAGCCAGAAAACAGGAGTTTGGGCTCTTTCTTGGAATTTTTTTTTACACTTTTGTTTACTTTTGTTTTTGTTTTAGTGTTAATTGCATTGTAACAAGATGATCAATGTAATTGACTTCATCTGTCAGTGGTTTTAATGTTGTGATTGATCGCTGTATTGTTCACCTTGAATTCCATACCGTGCAACATCAAATCTTAAAGACTTTGCTTGTAATCACCCCCTGTTAACTCATTCATTCATTCAAATGTTTAAATAAGATGCATCAATTGTAAAGCGCTTGATTCTTAAAGGTAGAAAGGCACTTTGTAAGGGCAGTCCATTTACCAATCAATATTTTAGCTGGCAGTCTGACATTAGTCTGTGAAATCACAAAGCCTTCATTCACACACGCACAGCCTGTGTCAGTGTGTGGGTTCTACTTTGTTTAGCCTGTCCCTACCAAGCAGCTAATGCTAACCAGCTGCCTGAATATCATGCTAGCATCTTGTTAACGCTGCAGACAAATTGATACACAAACTGTCTGTGCACAAAATGATCATTAAAGCGTATATGCTGTACTTAGATGAAGCACCCCATAGTGCAGGCATAGCTTTATTTAAATAAAAGAAATGTGTTTATCGATGAAGTCTTTGATTCTCTTTTGCTTATTTCTAAATAAAGATAGACTTGTCATATTTTGTCATTTTGCTTTTGCTTAGGAACAGACCTCAAAAATAAATATACTTTAGAATAATTCTACAGAAATGTAAGTTCACAGAACTAAACTTACATCTACTAAAACAGAGATTCAAATTAAATCAGTTTTTGATAAAATGAGGTAACTAATATAAAAATCTAACAAATACAAAACATCATCTTTCCTACTGAAGAATTTAGAAATAAAAATGCAAATAACAAATAATACATCATATATAATAAATATATCAAAAAATAAATGCTATGGCTTGTTAGCAATAATTGTTTAGTTACAATATTACAACATTGCCTTTTGTCACTCAAGTAGTGAAAAACAGCAGATAACACTTTAGGAGGTCATCAAGTATACAGGTCATATACTCCATCCATCCATTCGCTACCGCTTATCCTTTTCAGGGTCGCGGGGGGTGCTGGAGCCAATCCCAGCTGTCATAGGGCGAGAGGCGGGGTACACCTTGGACAGGTCGCCAGTCTGTCGCAGGGCTAACACACAAGGACAGACAACCATTCACACTCACATTCACACCTAGTGGCAATTTGGATTATCCAATTAACCTATCCCCACAAACTGCATGTCTTTGGACGGTGGGAGGAAGCCGGAGTACCCGGAGGGAACCCACGCAGACACGGGGAGAACATGCAAACTCCACACAGAAAGACCCCGGCCTGATGGTGGAATTGAACTCAGGACCTTCTTGCTGTGCGGCAACAGTGCTAACCACCGTGCCACCGTGCTGCAGGTAGGTCATATACCATGGGTACATAATTACTTAAAAATACTACTTCATTTGAATGCACAATAAAATTAAAATGCGTCTGGCACCAGATTATGGGCTTGTTACAGCTGGAGCTTTATTTTGCTTTATTTATACCAGATCAGCAGGGAATTAAGAAGTAAAAACCTCCAAATGTAAACATAATTAGACTGTTCTTACAATAGGTGCCATTCAGTCTGCACCATTGTTGATAGAAGTGTTTAGGCCCAAAGCATTTTTCATTTAAACTTATGACTCATAGTATACACTCCATGTTTTAGGAAAAAAATAATTTGGTAAAGTGTATGTCTTTAACTCTGAGCTTTTACTGTCACAGCATTATGCTTCTGAAATGATGACCAGGTTTAAACAATTTAGTTGCAAAAAATGTAACTTCCATTCTCCAATGAAATTAATTGGAATTGTGAATTCTAGTATTTGTGTATAGGCCTTCCTTCTTTTTTTTTCCTTGTGTACTTCTCTTGAAAGTTTATTGGTACCTGTGGATTTTTGCATCCTTGTTTAAGAAACAGGATTAGACAAAATGTGAAGGGGATCAAAACAGACAGAAAGACCAATTTGTGCAATAATTGTTATGTGCATAAAGAGCTAAAATGCATGCAACTTCACACACATGCATACACGCAGTAGAAAAGCTGCTTTTCATTGGATATGATTTCAGTAAGGTGTGTTAGCTAGCGAACTGACCACAACACTGAACATACAAGCACGGATCCCTTGAGAAATAAGACTGGAAAATATGCACAAGTTTAAAGGAAGAAAAACTAACACAAAACTCTTAAGCCAGACACAGAAACAAAAAAGATATACTATGGAGGAGAAAGGCAGAAATGAATACATGCTGCGAGGGGTAAAGTGGTAAAGAGTGCAAATGCAGCTCTTTGCATTCATACGTTTGCCCTTGGGGCCCTAATACTCTATATGCTGCAGTACGCTTTGTTATTCATCTGTGGGGACATTGACGTTTCACATGAGTTGGCAGGTTGTGTGTGCAAAAGAGAGAGCGAGAGAGACAGACACACACATACACAAATAGAGGAAATGAAATTGGAAGTGTATAAGTTTAAATGAAGATGGCAAGATGCGTGAAAAGGGAAAGCGGAGTTAAGACTGCAAGAGGGAAAAACAACCAGCGGAGAGGAATGAAGGCGCAAACATGGTGTCATTGTAATACACATTGGAGAGATAGAAAGGAACTGAAGCACAGGAAGACTCTAGAAAAGGTAATGTAATAAAGATTTTCTTAAGTTATTGCAATATCATAATGATGCTTGATTTCCTAGTTGACTGCAACCTATTCTTAACAGTAAACATTATGTAAGCCAAAATAATTTTCCAAAGAATTTAAAAGCCTGTTCTTTCTCAATCAGCTTCTTGCGCACACACAAACATAAAATTGAATTTCAACCCTTTACTGCTTATCCGTATAAGTTGTGTTATGGTTTTCCTGTCCACAAGCATGCTAGGGTCTGCTTGAGTCAGAGGCATGTAGTTTCATCATCATACATTCTGTAGCTCTGTGCAAACATCTTTGTGCTTGACAGTGTTTCGTGACCATGCAGACTACTCCACCGAGACACTACACTACCATGCACAAACTGTGCACGTGCCCTTCAAGTGGACTTAAAAGAACCAAAACAGGAGCAACTTCTCATCATGTTTGTCTGCAGATATCTCTGTAAACAAGTATAAACCTGCCTTTGGGTTATGGTGTGGCTGGAGCTTATCCCACCTGACAAAGGGCAAAAGGCAAGAAAAGTCCACTGTCCATCATAGGGCTAACACAGACGAATAGAAAAACCACAAACTACCAATTTAGATTCACCGGTTACTATAACAGCAGGAGGAACTGTGGGAGGAAGCTAGAGTACCCACTTGAGAATTCATTCAAACACAGGTAGACAAGCCAGCCTAGCCTACTGGGAGATCTGAACCCAGAACACCATTGGTGCACCACCTCTCCATATTAAAACAATCTTCCTCTGAAATTTTTAATACCTGTATTTTATTTTCTTTGTTCGCACTAATCTGAAGTAGGGAGAGGTCAATTTAGAAAAGGTGAGAATGCAAATGTGATTTTAAAAAGACTTGTTTGACATTTTAACCTAGTATTGGGTTTCAATCCACTGCTGATAAAACACATTCACTTATTTTTAGACTGGCAAACTTTTTAGATTGATTTTTGATTTATTCACAACAAGTAATGAACATTCAGTATTGCTGAATTTGCTCACAGTAATGAATTTATGCTACTTAAAAATCCCAAAGCTGTGACAAATTTCCTATCATAGCCAAATGTAGACCAGCATATTGGCAAAATGTGTCACATATAAGATATTTGCAGACATAATGTCACGCTGGAGCAGTTTACTCACAGCAATCTTGCACTGATGCAAGCGGTTTATTTGCTTGCTGCAAGTGGATAATTTCCTGCCTGCATGAGCTCAATAATGGTGTAGCTTGCAGTGACACTGCTATGCCAACATTAGGGAAAGAGCAGACCAGAGAAGGATGTCAACACAAATTAGTTGGGTCAATGCTGTTTCAATAAATAAATAAAGTCTCAATGTTTTTTTTTTATCTTAAAACATTTATAGGTTTTTTCTTTTCTTTTCTTTTTTTTGTGAAATGTAAAAACACCAGGAATGCTTTTTTTCAGTATTTGTCAGCTTAAATTGCTCATTATGTATGAGGGGCTTCCCAGCTCCTCTGATTAAATTCTGTATCTTTCTGAAGGCTGCATAACAGGTATCCATCTGCAGCCTATAATTTGAGTATGCATATTTTCAAAGCAGCTAACACAGTCCTCATCCTTGAAGAAAACCCACATCAAAACTATTATTCACTTGTTGCATATTTAGAATAGTGTGAATTTGTGCTTTCAAATCAGTTTGTGCACTACCTCTGGACTCTTACAAAAATACCAGAGTAGGGTGAGAGTACACCGCTGTTAAAAGGGATTAAAGGAGCTGATCTGATTTTTCAAGATTGATACCTATAATTTATTCCTCCTAATCCAGCTTCTAGCATCAGCACTGCAGGTGCATCACCAGGAGCCCTGCTGCCACTGGACGTGAAATTACCCCAAAATCTGTCAGTCACGACCAAGTGCGCTACTGCAATGAATCCGACTAGCAGAAACAGGGCCTTCTGAGGAAGTAGAAGGGGAGGTTGAAAGAAAACGAGTGAGTGAGAAATGGAATGAAAGTGGAACATGGAAAGAGAAGTGGGAGAGGCTGTTGTTTAATTTCAAAGGGGGAAGGGAAAAAGGGAGAAAGGGAGTGAACACAAAGAGTGAAACCCCCTTTCCCATCTCTCAGTAAGAAATGAAAACTTGTGTCGTTACCAGGGAGGGTGCTTTTATTCTGGTGTTTCTATAGCAACAGTTTCTATGTGCCCATTTTACCGACCTGAACAGTTATTCTTATGCAATGTGTGTGCGTGTGTGTGGTGTGTGTGTGTGTGTGTGTGTGTGTGTGTGTGTGTGTGGGGGGGGGGGGGGGGGGGGATAAAACTGAAATGCCAGAAACAATGTAATTATTAGCATCATGCAGAGACAATTGTACATTTTTAACTGATCATACTGCTTGCATACAACACAAAACATCCACGCACACACTGGTCTGGTCATGAGGGCTTCCTCAAAAACATGAGGATTAAAGGGAAGTAAACAGGTGGGCAAAAACAAACAAACAAATAAATAAATGAGGGTCCAAAAATACTGATGCACTTCAGTATTTTTCTGTGCATATGTTAGTGTCCTCCAGTCTCTATTACTCTGTCTTCCAATCCACGCCGCTTTGTCTTTTACATGTCCTGATCTGTGTAGCTTTGCATGTATTTGTTTGTGTGTAGCTATATATCCTGTATGATCACATCGCATTGTCATTTTCAGGAAAACAGATTGAGACAGAGAGGCATTTCCGAGAACCTGGGACATCCATCTTCTATCGTGTGCAAGTTAGTGCGTGTGCATGTGTGTGTGCGTCTCTAAAAGCCCACAGTTCTTTAACAAACTACGTCATATTTACACACATACAAACAGGATCATTAAACTCAGCGGATGCTGCTTTTTGCCTTCAGCACTTCCCATGACAACAAAATCCCATCAATATTTTCACCTAACCTTTTCTTGCTGCAGTAATCACCGATTAAGAGTGTGTTAGAAAGACATAAAAAAGGCCGTGCAGGGAGACTGAGTGAGAATGATGTGGTGAAAGAGTGATAAAGGGAGGAGAAGTAAATATAAATATATGTGGTATATATAAAGTGTATGAGAGGAGGGAAGGAGAAAAAACGAGGACACATACACTTATTCACAGGTCAAATGCATCGTGCCTACTCAGCATGAGTCGTTCTACACGACAGGCTATTGTAATTTGCCTATTATGATGATGGTAATCATATTACTATGAATGGGTTCCTATTGAGATTAAACAGAATACATTTTTGAACTGCTACAATGTTGAAGAGTTCAGGAGACACACACTACTGCTTTGACATTATATTTGAACTACCGTTAAAAAAAAAAAAAAAACCCGCTGCAAACTTGCAAAACCAACATCTGGGCTCAAACAATGATTGCATCAAAAGAGAAAGAATTAAGTAAAAGCAGCTTGCTTCAGGCTTCCTCGTGATTTTGGTCCCCGAGCTGTCTGACTCCCAAGGAGCCTGACATCCAGTCACCATTCCCACCCTCAGAACTATGTATGAATCTTTCTCGTTCCCTCTTTCATTTACATTCTCCTTCAACGGGATTTCTTTTCCTGAAAGCGACAGAAACTTTTTCTTTATGTTTTTAGTACTCCCAAAATGGCAACCTCAACTCAGAAGCACACCACAAGAAGAAAGCCAAATCAAATGTCAAAGCTATGAATCATGGCTGAACTTTTGTCTTTGAGCACAGCTCATGCTACATCAAACTTTAAGGCAGCTTTAAATGTGTATTTAAGTTTAAAGCATTTTACAAAATGGGAATCGGGAACACATGTTGAAGAAATAAGAAGTTTCATAACATGTTAAAAAGGACTGTACATTTTGTTGCAGATATAGCTACAACAATGAGCACGGCCCTGGCCCATCCAGTCTCATAATACCAGAGGAGATAGTGAGTCATAATGCTGTCCTCAGTTCAATATAAGGGGAAAAAATATGATAAATAACAAAGCAGCAACAACATATCATTTTGTTGTTGCTATCGTGTTTATAAACATGAAGCTCAACAAGTTATCCATAGATCCATCCATCCACTTTCTTAACCAGTGATCTAACTCATGGCGTCAGGGGACTGAGACTGTCCCAGCTGTGAGAGATGGAGTATAGCCTGGACCCTAAATCTTTCAAAGCGTTAACAGAGATGCAGCCACTCACCCTCGCATTCACACATGTTCATGTTCAATTTAGAATCACCAAATAACCTAACCGACATTTCTTTGAATGGTAGGTAGAAACCAGAGCACCTGGGGAGAACCCATGTAGGCACAGGGAGGACATGCAAATGCCACACAGGAAAGCCTGTGGTCAAACAATTTTTTCAATTCAATTCATTGTATTTATTTATATAGCACTAAATCATAACACCAGTTGCCTCAAGGTGCTTTGCATTGTACGTTAAAGACCCTATATTAGGGTGACCATATTTTGATTTCCAAAAAAGAGGACACTTGGCCCAGTCATGAAGAACTTTAATAATACTGTTTGCTTAAAGAAATTTTTTACATATTTAAACAATGCCTTCTCTGTGCGGTTAATAAATGGTGAAACAAAAATGTCATATAGGCTTTTACAAGTAAACAAGGGCAAAAAACACCTTAAAAACCTCTGGAATTAAATAATGGTGAAGAAATAAGCCTAATTTTTATAGGAAAAATTACCAGTACCGGGACGGTACAAGGGAAATTTCTTTTGCAGTTCTTCTGAAAAGCTGCAGTTGCGCTTTGGCATCTTTTAAACATCACCAGGCACGCTGCTGTGAGCGCAAACAACAACTCACAAAGCAGCAGCTCGGGGATGACGACACACATATGGGTCCTCTGTAGGAAAACTCGGACATTTTCATCAATCTCGAAAATCCCCCCGGACAGAACGTGAAAAGTGGACATGTCCGGGAAAAAGAGGACGGTTGGTCACCCTACCCTATAATAATACAAAGAAAACAGAGAATACCCCAACAATCATATGACCCCCTATGAGCAAGCGGCTCAGAGTAAGCATCTGGCTAGTTACCACATTTCTAAGACTTTTAGGGCCAAGTACAATAACTTTACTTTTATCTGAACTTAGAAGCTGAAAATTTGAGGTCATTCAGGTCTTTATGTCTTTAACACATCCCTGCAGTTTAGCTAGTTGGTGTGTGTGGCTTCATTGATAAAGTTGGGTGTCATCTGCATAGCAGTGAAAATATATGCTATGCCTTCTAATGATACTGCCTAAGGGAAGCATGCATAATGTAAACAGAATTGGTCCTAACTCTGAAACCTGTGGAACTCCATAATAATTCTTAGTGTGCGAAGAGGACTCTCCATTTACATGAACAAATTGGAGTCTATTAATTGCTCTTATAAAATGTTATGATCAACAGTATCAAATACTGCACTGAGATATAGCAGGTCAAACACAGAAATTAGTCCACTGTCAGAGGCCATAAGAAGATCCTTTGTAACCTTCAGTAAAGCTGTTTCTGTACTTTGATGAGCTTTGAAACCAAAACTCTTCAAATAAACCATTCCTATGCAGATGATCAGTTAGCTGTTTTACAACTACTATTTCAAGAATTTTTGAGATAAAAGGAAGGTTGGATATGGGGCCTAAAAGACACATTGGCTACAGTACTGAAGAGGGTTGGTCTTATTTCCTTCAACTGGTGATGAATAGTAAGATGCTAACTTTACAGAGGACTTTTTTTTTTATAGAGCAGCAAATTGGCTTTCCAGGGTAAATCTTCTAAATTAGTGAGACACCATTTTAATAATAATAATAATAATGGATTTATATAGCGCTTTTCAAGGCACCCAAAGCGCTTTACAATGCCACTATTCATTCACACACTGGTGGAGGCAAGCTACGGTTGTAGCCACAGCTGCCCTGGGGCAGACTGACAGAAGCGAGGCTGCCATATCACGCCATCGGCCCCTCTGGCCAACACCAGTAGGCAGTAGGGTAAAGTGTCTTGCCCAAGGACACAACGACCAAGACAGAAAGCCCGGGGATCAAACCGGCGACCTTCCGGTTACAGATGTGCTTTCCAACGCTTCCCAACGCCCTGAGCCACGGTCACCTCCAGCTTACGAGTTATATGCGTTAAGGTGTACATTTAGGAGTTATACTAGGGACTCAAGTACTTCTGATTTGAGGTTTTCTTTTTCAGAGGAGATGAATAGTCTGGATAGCCATGTTTTGGTGGGGTTTAATAATTTGGACAGATTTCTATCTGGTCTTTAAGTGATGACGTGATGAATGCTGCTTCCTAGCCCAAACTACTATGCGTTTAATAAGGCTGTTGTGTTTTTAACATGTTTTAATGTTTTGTATCGTGTTCTATTTAATCTCAACAAGCCCCTAAAAACAGTCAGTTTTTAAAACCTTACGATGTAACTGCAGCCCAGCCCATGCAGCAGTATATTAATGACTAACCTCGTATTGTGGATGGATGATCTCAGTTGTTCCCGTGTCTGAAGTTTGGTCCGTTTACAGCATCCTGCCATGTGATTGCATTTGTCCCTAACCATTGGGAACCCTCACGATAACTTTTATCGAGTGGAAAAAAGTTAGCATTCATCCTCCAGCTTCACTGTGCTAATGTTATGCTAACATAGCTGTGTGTGTAGCAATCACGTAGCGCATCATTATATACCAGCTAGCCAAACTTCAGTAACTCTACAAACGTCACTACTGTTTACTTTCCTGTCTTCATTTATGTTGGAGGTGATAGCATAGTTGTACATTTTAATTTGTTTCAGAAATCCCTCAGTCAGAACATGGTATATTATATTTAGATGGAAACTAGCAAGCTAACTCCCTGCTAACGTCTAACTCCGTTAAATTTAATAAATTCTGTGTTCATGGATGCCTGGATGTTAAACTTAATTGTTACACCTGGTAGAGCAGCCACACAGATCATTTTATTACAGATGAAAGAAAGAACTGACATTTTTCTCAGTGATGCCGCAGTGATAGTTTGACTTAGGGACCTGCAGCGGAGTTTGAGCCCAGACATGGCTAATGACATCAGACTTAAAGACCCGATTGGGGTTGATGCCATCTCTCCTAACAAGACCAGGTTTCCTCCAGAAGGTTACCCAATTATCTATAAAGCCCAATTCATTTTTTGGACACCGGTCAGACAGCAGTAATTTAAGGGGAACATGTGGCTGAACATGTAACTCGTGGTTCGAATAGGGCGGGGACCAGAGAAAACTACAGAGTCCGACATTGTTTTGGCAAAGTTACACTCCGATTCAATATTAATTTTAGGGATCTCCAATTGATGCAACCAGGTGTCATTACTGCCAATGTGAATTATACTTTTGCTGAATTTATGTTTACCCTTAGCCAGAAGTTTTAAATTTCCAGAGTTTGCTCCCAGGCAGGTGTGTCACCGAGAGGTGAAAAATGATTACATATGAACGGGTTGGTGGTGCACCGGGGGCTTCTGTTTAGGACTACGCTTCCTCCACACCGCCACTTAGCCATCCTGTTTTCCTGGCTGCTCGGGACAATCTGCCAGTAGGGAGCTAACTTAGCCTACGCAACCTTTGTGTCTCCAATTCAGTGATTCTGGCCTCCAGAGCTGCAAACAAGCTACATATATTACAGGTGTCGTTATGACTAAAGAAGGCTAAGTTATAAACATCTACACAATGAGCAGGAAAGTGCAGGAGGGACAGACAGAAGAGGCCATGCCGGCTACGAGCTAAGCTAAGCTAACAAATCCCTAAAGACAAGTGAGTGAATATTGTGAATATGATTAGCGGTGAATCAACACAGAGTGTGCTTTGGATAAAGCATGTGAAGATTACACCAGAGGTTCTTAAACGTTGCCAGGGACCCCTTACAAGGGGTAAATTTTTTTCAAGGACCTCCTTATAATCCTCATGCTGATAATACTCTGGGTGCTTTGTGATAAGATGCCACTTTAGCTTTGCTGACTTCATTGCTTCATTTGCTAGCACCTGAAGACACACAATGATGACACAAAAATGTTCAACTGGCAACCTGACTGTAGCGTGATTAAGTACAAATATGTATTACATTTTAAACTTAAATACTTAGATACTTAAATATATTCTAAAATCACATATTAGGTCACTTTAACAAACATTTTATCAAATTCTCCAAGCAGTAATTTTTACACCAAAAACAAACTATCCCAAAAACCTGTCGTGCGTGTGCTAGCAAAGATGGAATTACTTTTAGGTTTTTGGATTTTCTGAAAGAGTATTCAGCTGTTGAGCACAAGAAAATGTTCATTACAACAGATGCAATGATTCTTAGACAGTTCTAATCTCTGATTTTTCTTTCTAGTCTGATATGACTATTCTAATTTTCCATCTAAAACCACAACTTCTTCTTTTTTAATTAAAAATTCTGTTTATGTTTATGATTTTAAAAACAGACTTCTTAGTAACTTAGATTTTCTCATAAATTGCACCAGATCACACAATCCTATATGACTGTCAAAGTAAAGCTCAATATCTATATATCTATATATATATCTATATATATAGATATATATATATAAAATCAAATCCATGTAAAAATGAACTACAGTACATTTCACTTTTCAAATGAGTTTTATTTCTATATAGATGCCGCAGTGTTGAGAATCTGTGTTTCAAACAATGCATAAACAGTTGAACCGATCATGTCACGGTTATGGCTAAAAATTGGTGAACAGCAACAACTACTGCGGCACAACATTACACTGTGTTTCACAGACGCAAATCAATAAACTACTATGAATGCCTGAATTGTGGCAATGCCTAGGTGTATTTCTGACAGGGGTGCACATCTGGCTGCACAGAGTCGAATTTTCAGTGATTGCTGAGATTCAGCTAAAAAGAGACCGATTCACTGCCAGATCGATCAGGGTACCTCTGTTTAACACTGAGCTATGCAAGGCTAAACATGTCCCTGACCAAGCTGTATGTCTGTGATGAAATTGATTATTGATATTTTCTCATTTGATGCTTGATTTTGACGAGAAACAAGCGTCCTTCTTGTTTGTTGTTTTTGATTCTCCTTTGTCTGTTACCATGTGGGAAATCAGGTTGGTGTTTCATTAGAATTACATATAAAACAGCAGAATAACATGTCGCCAAGGCCTCATCAGCCACATATAAAAAGTGATATACATGAAAACCATGTTTATGCTTTCAGCCAAGATCTGGATGTGGTTAAGGTGGAAGAAGTACAGCCCAAGAAACAGAATGAGATTAAAGGAATTATACAGGTGACTACATGTAATATACATATAACTGATTATATAGGGATAAAAAGAGCTTGTTTGATTCAGCGATTATTCATGATAAAAGAAAGGGTGAGACATGAGTAAAGACAGGGGGTAGAAAGAGAGAGGTGAAATGAATCAGTGGAAGAGGAATTGGTACTTAAAGAAATGAAAAACTGAATACAGATGAGTAATGAACTGATTGAATACTCATTAATGAGAGAAAGGAGCAAGAAGGATGGCTGCTTAGAGAGACAGTGAATAGAGAGCTGTGAGAGAGCCACTTCATCCGCAAGTATTTCCAGGACGTTAGTGTCCAAAAGAATTGAAATGCAAGCTAAAGCTAAAATGTATTAAAAGAGTTAAACAAAAATACACAAAAGATAGAGAGCAAGAAAAAACATTTTCAGCTGTCCAATAATATCATAAGTATACTTTTTGAAAAAGATATTTATGAACTCATTTAGAGAGACACCAGCAAAAACTATATCTGAAATTAAGGGTAATCGACCTTCAGAAAATATCACACAAGTCAGACTGAGAAGTTGAAAACTTGGTCAAATAATGTCAGTAAGTCATACCTTAATGGTTGCTAATTATAAGCTACATTTCAGAAGTTATTTCACGGTACAGCACTTGATCTGGCTTAATGAAAAATCCTACATCTTGACATTTAAATTCTTTTGGCACTCCCGCCTCCATGAAAATGGAAAGAAATGGTTCTTTTAAACTTTTAGAAGCCTTGAATTTTATCTCGTAAGTGATTCAGGGGATTTTACTTGTATGTATAATTAATTCCAATATTTAATTTTCCTCTGGGAAATGGATTTTTTTCTTAACTATGGTCAATTGGAAGAACGACTGCAGTGTAATAATAACCGTATTACTGCCTTACACTGAACCATGTGTTCAACTGTAATTAATGTGGCTGCGGTGATTCTCACTCCAAAATGATCCATAAGTTGTTCTTGTTATACTTTTCTTTATTGTTAACTGCTTACTTGATTGCTAGTTGTTACTTCCTCTGCATAGGAGAAACCAAACAGCCTCTCCACAAACACATGCCACAACCTGTGAAGGTCACCACAACAGACTCAGCTGTACACCTGCATTCAAAGGAGAAAGGACTCTTAAGGGTGCCAGTGTTCAGATTTTGGACAGAGAAGGCAGACAAATGGTTTGAGAGAGGAGTAAAGGAGGCCACTGTGAATGACCATTGTTGAACAGAGATGGTGGCTTATGACACCACCTATCAGTCAATGCAGTCTTCAGAGCCCTTCACAGATGATTCAGTCCTCATTCATACCCACTGAGGTCATGCCTCAGGTGGGTTCAGTAGCTCGCACAATGGTGGGGTGGGACAATGTCTCACAGAGGTTTCACCTGTTGACCAAGATTACAGGGATGACCCGTGTCTTTTTTCACACCTTGGCTAATTTGATGGCTCGCATGCTCAATATAAGTGAAGAAACCTGAGAGGCAAGATGTCTTTAAAAACCTAAAGAAGTCCAACTGACTTCTTTCAAACTCTGAAGAGAACACCAGAAGCTTCTTTCTGACTGACTAAAAGAGGTCAGTCTATAGTTCAACGGTTGTGTACACAACAATTTGGACATGTCTTGGGATAATTAAATAAAAATATAAATAAGGGATAAATAGGTAAGTACAATCCCTACAGGAAACTATTTAAAAAATCCAACCTGCACTAACAGGCCATTCAGAACTGCATTAAATCTGCATGGCACAGATTCAAAGACTATGCTGGAAACATGTCTCAGAAAGTTTGGTGCATAGTGACATGATAGCATCTTGCTATTGCTGCAGATTTGCTGCCTGCACATCTATGATGTGAATCTCCCGTTCCACCACATCCCAGAGGTGAGCTTTTGAATTGAGATCTAGTGACTGTGGAGGCTATTTGAGCGCAGTGAATTACTATCATGTTCAGGAAACCAGTTTGAGATGATCTGTGACATGGCATATTATTCTGCTTGAAGCTGCCACCAGAGGATGGGTACACTGTGGTCATAAAGGGATGGGCATGGTCAGCAGCAATACTCAGGTAAGCTGACAGAGTTGTACGTACTTCTTTTTGCTACAAAACTCTAAAAATATGTTTGTTTTTCAGAAAACACTAACAACTAGCTGTATTTTCAAATGTGGTTAGGTTCATATTTTTTGAGGGCATCCGGATTGAATAATGTGATTCCAATAAATAATCTGCAATGCTTGAGCAGCAATGTAGATACTGTATTTTAATCACAGATTGTGAAAAATCGCTTGTGTCCTAAACAATATTTTGGATAGAAATTTCTTCAAAGAATCCATTTCACAGAACAAAAAACACAGTATCTGCTGGATTGTGTTTGTAGGTTCAGCTAAGTACATCTTAAGAATTCTTTGGACACAGAAAATAGGAAGTGAAGAGTAGCCTCAAGCTCTGTTTTGTTTGTTTTGTAGAGGTTTTAGAATAGCCTGTAACTGTTTACCAGCTCAGGTGATTTACGAGGGGGTACGTATTGTTGTGTCTGCTTTATACTTAGTTTCACACGCTGTTTTTTTGTTGTTGTTCTGTTAACCTAAAGTCTAAAGAAGGTCATCAAAAATATTTTTGTTAGTTGAAAGGATAAAAAGTTTATTTTTATTTTGGTAAAAAGAACCACTGTTCTTCTTGTAGTATTGATCCCAAAAATAAATAATTAACAGACAATTCTTCTTGTACTGCTACAAAAATATAATGTAGAGTTCAGAAAATTATATAAATCATCCAAGTCATATTTAATTCATTAAAGATAAACTGCAGTCATGCCGAAGGACTTTGATGTCATTTGAGAAACATATTAATCCAGCTTGATCCCATATTTTGATGACAAACTAGACTTTTTTTAATCCACTTTACTGGAGGGCATAAAACAGTACAGCCAAACATCAACACATTTGTCAGTACAAATTAAAATAAAAAGCAACTTGCTCTCCTGAAAGAGATCCAAAGTCTTTTTATCTCCATTTCTCAACTCATGGACACTAGCCTAACTTTAAAAACACATATGCGTGTCTGTGTGTATTGATCTTCTCACCCAAGGATGCAGCTGTAGCTGCTCTATTGGCTTCGAGTTGTGAGTCTGCATTATGCTCAGTCACTCAGCTAGCCAGTCAGCCAGTCATCCAGCAAGCTATTTCATCAACTAGCCAGCCAATCAGTCAACCAGCACTAAGCCTGTCAGCCAGTTATCCGGTCAGTTAGTCAACCGACCTGGGAGCCGATCATTCAGTGAACCAGTCAGTCAGTTTGACAGGAGAGCAGCCAATTAGAAAAAATCTCCAGCTGGTCAGATGAGACAGGTTTTTTCATGAGCATGATAAATGTTGAACATATAGTATGGTATCTGAGGGCGCAAAACTCATCCCGCTTTTATGATGATAAATAAAGCATTAGCCAGTCTTCCTGCTTGTTTGTCTTTTTTCACCCAATATTGATTGTTGTTGCTGAGATGGTCCTTCAGCAGTGAAACGTAAAGGAAAACAGAATTTTACATGCCTAATATAATAGGCTTTGTTTACAAGTGTGTTTTCCCATTTATAAATAGGCAGCAGTGCAGAGCAGGAGTCTCTACCAATAACACTATATGGGAAAGAAAGGGGGATAGGATGGGGAAAGGAGTGCCTGGATCAGTGTTTGTTTTATTCACTTTGACAGCTTGTTGACAGCACTGGCTTGTTTTTGATGCTGTCAGACGATTATTCATTTAGAGCTGAATGTAGTTTGGACCACAAGGCCTATTAAATTATACACATTGGACAGAAATTTTTCAGCACCACACAGACTGCGGAAGCTATACGGGTATGAGACACAGAAGTTTATTTCAGTTTAAGAGCACAGATATGGGAAGGCATCAGGCTGTGCACTACATTTGCCTGCGACAAGGGATGCTGGGGGGACTAGTTAAATCATAGATGGGCCGTTCTCACTGGCCCCGAACAGTGGATTTACCATGAGAGTTGTGATGTAAAGAATTAAAATCAATTTTTAGAACTTTTGCATCATTTGACACAGAGAAAATCAAAGACGTGGAAAGTTGTTGTTTTTTTTTTAAATAATTTGTTTCTTTTAAAAAATTTGGAAGGCAGAAAGAAGAATAAACCAAAAATGCCAATAGGTTCTCAAGTGGACTTTTGCTGTTGGTATGACACAAATGGTTTTTGATGTGGTGAGAGTAAAGTACATTTTAATGCAAACAAAGTGAGCACAATGACATAAAGTGACAGAGAATTCTCAACGAAATGCTGTTGCCAGAAATAGTTTTGATTACTTATTGACTTAAGTAACTGATTTCACTAAAATAGCTGGTGTATCATTGTTATGAATTATTACACAAACATCTGCCACAGCAATAGACTTATACTAACACAGCTACTATATTAGATAGATAAGACACAACATAGGATGAACAGCAGCATTGTACCCAGTGTCATTATTTACCAAGCAAAAAATAAACCAAAATGCAGAAGCACTGTGTATAACACTAGATACATCCAATGATTCAGAGGCTTGTGGAACCAACTTTAGCTGCAATAACTTGAAGTAATCATTTTCTATATCAGTCTCTCACATCACTGAGGAGGAGCTTTGGTCCACTCTTATTTACACCATTGCTTCAACTCATTGAGGTTTGCAGGTATTCATTTATGCACAGCTCTCTTACGGTCTTAACATAGTATGCTTGGGCTCACTGTCCTGTTCCCAAACTTCAGCTGTTGGACAGTTGGCATTACATTTGACTGCAATGTGCTCAAGTCCTGTCACTGTAAACAAGCCCAAATTATCTCCACCACCGTGCTTAACAGTTGGTATGAGGTGTTTCTGCTGAAATACTGTGTTTTGTTTTTGCCAAATATTGCACTCTATGGACAAACATTTGCATTTTGGTCTTGTCTGTCCAAAGCACATTGTTCCAGAAGACTTCTGGTTGGTTTGGACGCAAGGTGCAAACTTAAGCTGTGCTGTCATGCTCTGTTTAGAGTAAAGAGGCTTTCTTTTTCTGTAATTGTGTTGTCATGAACTTGATATGATAACTGTAGATTATGAGATGTAACTTGTTTTTTGCAGTTCCTCTGAGTATTGTATGGTCTGGGGCGAAACAATTGTGTCTTTGATAGGGATGGGTATCGAAAACCGGTTCTTGTTGAGAACCGGTTCCCACTCTTTCAATTCCTTGGAATTGTTTGCCATTTTTGCAAACGATTCCCTTATCGATTCCAGTTGCCCCGAATGACGTCACCACGTTGCGGAGCGTCATTTACCTGGAAGGAAACACGGCGGCTCAAACGCTCAAAAGTTTGGTTATACTTTACGAGAACGGATGACAACAGGGCAACTTGCTATACTTGCAAAGTAGATATTTCATTTAAGGGAGGAAACACTACGAATATGCAAAAGCATTTGCTCACAAAACACGCGATGACCTTAAATGAATGTCGTGTTTTTAATTCCGCTCCAGACTCATGAATCTCAACCCAGCAGCAGCGGTAACGTTTGCACGTCCTCTCCCGTTAATGCGGCAGGTAAATAATCAACTAACAGTGCATATTATGTTAGCGCGATCTGCCTTATTACAAAACCTTCCATTACTGTGCATTTAGGTGACCATGATGAGAGAGACAGACAGAGTCTGGCTGGCTCAGATGCTGGCAGTTCTCGCTGCAGTCTACCGTTAGCGTCTCCTTTCAGGCCAGGATAGACGAATGTCACCAAGCAGTGACTAAGTTTGTGGTCAAAGGCTTGCACCCATTTGCCACAGCAGATGCCCCGATTTTCGGTAAGTGAATGTGTTTAATTGTAGGCAGGGACATTACTGGATATTCTTGTGTAATTGCTACAGAATAATTTATGTTATACTTTGTTATTGCTACAGAAGAATATTGATTTTATTATTTTACATTTACAATTTTTTTTCCCGGGGACCCTGTGACACCCCATTGAAGAGCCGTAGGCTGGATCTCTTAAGATCTCACTGTTGGGTTTGTAAGGCCATGTTACTCCTAAATTTCTATCTTTTTCAAAGAGAAGATATAAAACAAAGTTCTAAGCTAATCAACCTTAGTGTTCTCCTTTTTTTTAAAAAGAATCGATAAAGAATCGAATCGTTAAACAGAATCGAAAATGGAATCGGAATCGTGAAAATCTTATCAATACCCATCCCTAGTCTTTGATGTTGATGTCTTTCCTTCTTGGCATTGTGTTAGAACACACCTCAATGCTCCATACCAACAAACTGCCAAAACATCTGCTTTTATAGTGTGGGGTCACACTTGCTGATGATCAGGTAATTGACTGGATTGGATCAGCAGCACTTTGCTGTCCTTCAAACACTGTAAGGGTGCACTGCTTCTGCATTTAGGTTTCATTTTTGTTAAATAAATAACTACATGTTTTGTTACTCATTTGAAGCAGTAGTTACCTAATTTAAAAATTATTTTTATTTTGTCATGACACATAAAGCCCTAGCAATGACAGAAAGTGTACTTTCTTTTGTCTGTGTCTACGGGCAGGTAGGTAGGTTAGTAGACATTTTTATATATTTACAAAACTGTTGGACCACACGTTTTTTCTGATTATATTTCTCAGAGACAAGTATAAATGACACACAAGATCTTTATCATCAGTGTCTAGCCACATGACAGGACCCTGTTTCCTCCCTGACAAACAACCAAGTGATTTATAAGACTCTGCGAAAAGTTAAACCACAATGACACTGAAAGAAAAATGTCCATGATTTCTGCAGCATGTTCAGAATAATGGCATGAAAGTAAACAGTCAAACAAGCTGCCGACTACATTTAGTTCAATCCAATTTTCTAATCCCCACAGAAGTGACTGATTTTAGGGCAAAACATGCTCAGACAACAAACTGGCAAGACATATGAGAAGCAGAGAGTGGAGGAAAGTAAGAGAGAGAACGCGGCATTAGTCCAAAGGGCAGTTCAGTACAGAAGCCTAATACTGTGTTGTCCAGATGGTCCGGCCTTATTCTAGAGGCATATGTGTTTCTGTAATCAACATCAAGACCACAAGTCCTGCTTGTGACCCATAAATATGGATGTTACTCTTCTGACAACATGATATTTACCTTAAAGTCTTAAAGTCATTCATATATATTTACTTATGTGGCAGAGTAAGACAAAACTTGCAAAAGAAGGAGTCACCCAACATTCAATTAATTGAAATGAACAAAGAAAACACCATCATAACTGAGTGAAACTGTGTAGATCTTGTGTTAAAGGGTAGCTTTTCGTCTTTTCTGAGTGCATTTCCTCCGTTGTGCTTGCCTTGTAGTTGCTGACAGGATAAATTCACTTCTCCGTCTCTCTTATGTGAGGTGCACATGTAAGCTGCCCCGTGGCTATAATAAAGCCTTTAAACACTTAAATGAAAAAAATGTATTTTGACTGGTGATGGCTGCAGAAATTATAACATTTATTTATAGCCTAACAATAAACGCATGCAGCCACTCGCTCTCACTCCCAGTCACTTATAGTAAAACCAAGCAATCGCCGTGGTATCAAGTACTGCAAAGTGAGTTTCAGTGATTGAATTTAAGTGATATACTACAACACAGATGATAGATGGTTCAAATAGATGTTTTAATTTGCCAGTGAGCATGGTTTCATAGGTGTGCAGAAGCGGCCAGGCTCCAAAATCTGCACTGGGACTTGTCAAACTGTAAGTGTCTAATTTTCAGTTGTTGTTTAATAATTGCTCTTAAAACACTCTGACACAAAGGAGTCATTGATCTGGGTTATATTACACTGCTTACCTTAGGGATTTTTTTCTTCTTCTAGTTATTTTATCTGCTTGTATTTATTGATATTGAGCAGTAGGAAGAAAGCTGAAGTTGAGACGGTCGATCCCTGGGGCGGCTTCAGTAATATTGGAAGTTGATTGCCCTTGAACCCCTACCATCAGAAATACAAATTAAAAATACTTTCTTCCACTTTACGGCACACAGGAATTCATCTTGTTGACAAAAGGTGGTGATGATGGTGGTGTGGATGCTGGTGTGGATGCTGTCAAACTGAAGAGAAATTCTTCTATGTACATTTAATTTGGATAAGTCCACAGAATGGAAGTCACAGAGGACTCTCATGTGGTGTGGGGAAAAAAAAGGAAAAAAAGAAACGTTTAAGTTCTGTGAGGAGCCACATTAAGAGCAGCTTATCTACTGCCGAAGTACAGTGGGGCGTCTAATCTCTCACACGCTCACCAGCACACCTAAACAACACACAGACATGCAAACTGGTGGGAGATGTGGAGGGTATGAGGAGTGCGTGGGGGGAGCAATCCAGTGTTATCCACCTAATTCTGTCTCCAGCAACACTCCCCACTCACTGGATTAGCTAGTGGGCTTTGTCAATACACTGTAGAGAGGCAGGGAGAGAGCAAGCCTGCGAGTGTGTGTGTGTGTTTGTGTGTCTGTGTGTGTGTGAGAGAGAAAAAGCAAGTAAGAAAGCGCTTTTGCATGTCTGTGTGAGAGATTCGAGGTCTTGTCTAGAAAAGTACAGTTTGCATTTAGATAGAGGAAGATTGAGTGTAACGCCTGCGAGTGCCTGTATTTGTGAGTGTGTACTGGTGTGTGTGTTTGCGTTCATGCTTTTTAAATTTTTGTATGGATTTTTATAATTTTATGGAACCGCTGTAGATAAGAAAGCCTACAAAAATACAACGTGAATGTCTGAAGACGTGCCAGCCAGTGAGTGTGTTTTTAGGTCGGCACACGTGTACACACACTTTACACTGATTGTTTCACAAAGCATAGCAAAACGTAGGGTGTGGGAGGGGTTTGAGAATGGTATGCTATTTATCAATATTTTCCATAAGCTTGCCGCATTGACTAGATGGACTAAATTACTGAGTCAATACTCAGCGTAAAACACTGTATAAGCTTCCCAAATGAATGAATCACTTGCTATAGTCTAACTTACAGAAGGAGAAAAGCACAAGAGGAAAAAACGAGAGGGAGAAGAGGGGGAGGAGAGAGACAGGGGAAGTAACAGAGAGAAAGTGAATGAAACCTGGCTCCTATTTGCACTGCTTTTTCCAACAATTGTGTTTGTGTTCCTCGCTGGTAAATACCAGGTCAAATTGTATAAAATGCCATGGAGGCTTTTCTCGAGGTTTGCAAAACACTCCATGTACGGCGGATTTGCAACGGAAATGCGTTTTGGTTGTTTACATTTAAATTGTGCTCATTCTTATGTAGAGATGTTACATAAGCCACACTTTGCTTTCCAAAACATCAGACTTTCAATTAACCAATATCAACCGAAAGACGGGTAAAATGAGAAATGGTAAAAAGATCATTTAAGAAGAAAATGAAAGGGTTGATGTCATCAGGGGGTATTTGTGTGCGTTTGCACATTCGAGGAAACTTTTTCATACATGAAAGTTTGAGTGGGCTTTAAGATGACAGAACAAAAGAAGAAAAAAAAGCCCTCACTCTAAAACTAGGCCAATATCAACCTTAAAACATCATCCATACTTTCCAAATTCTTTTTTAAAACACTCACAATATAAGTTTATTTACTTTAACTGGAGACAAAGGAATTTTTTAATACTTATATTTTGCAGTGAGGTAACTGTTTCACAGTTAAATGATTTACTGGATTACTGATTCAACAACAGCTGTACAGGGTGTACCCCACCTCTTGCCCAGTGGGTGAGTGATAAGCAAAAAGAGGATGGATGGATGGATAACACCAAACAACCTCAGTAATTATCATGACTCAACAAAATGTGTCACATGATTTCATCTTGTCTTACTTACGAAAACATTTACTTTTACTTTTGCTGATCAGAAAACAGGTTTTCTGGGAACAAAATGTTCTAATTTTAAATGACCAAAAAGCATATTTTTGATCCCATTAAAACAATCGTATAGTACCAAAAATGAAATATCTAATCCTATACAACAAAGAGACATTTTGATAGAATTTTGGTTGATTTTGTTTCAGCTATAATGGGATTAGGCAGATGGATGATGCTACGACTGAAAGTCATCATAATGTTTAGCCAGACACAGTATCTGCAACAGTGTGGTGTTTGTCAAAAGATGAATGTGTAAAAAGCCTCCAGTTAATGCCAGCTCTCTATCAGAAAGCACATCTACCTGCATTTAAGAAAATGAAAGTGCATATCGCCCACTGAAGGTGGAGTCCATCATCTGTTATCCCTCAATACTTTAATAACTTGAGGTAGCTTAATGTATAGTAGGTACAGTCAATCAGAAAGACTCTAATAAACTTCTGCTCGCTGTGTGAGACAGAGTGGTAGCTGATCACACAGATGTTCAACACACGCACACACACGTACACACTCAGGTAAAAAAACATCTGTCGTCCAGCACAGAAGTGGTGAAGGATGCTCGTTGACAAGGTGATTGATGCCGCTGTTGTCATCTTCTGACTCTTTCTCTCGCTTTCTTTCTGTCTCGTTCTCACTCTCTCTCCACCACAACATTGCAGCTTTCTAAACAGAACCATCAGCAATAATGAACACTGGTCCAGATGTCCAGTAAATTTTACAACAGTTGGCCTGTCAAACCGCAAGCGCAAACACACACACGAGTACACAAAGACGTAGCACACACGAATAGGATAAGAATGCAAACATAACACAGAGAAGAACTTAATCGCTTGTGAATTGTTCTTATTGAGCTGTTCGTCTGCAAAAAACAGATGCTCAAGAAGAAGGTAATTGGACAGCTTTTTAAAGGCTTTTAGAGACTTGTGCAAAGTCACAGACTGTTATTTCCTTACGCATCGTTTAGCTTTGGTAATCAAGTACAGTAGATGTTTGTGCTCACAGAAAATTAAGAGAAGAAGCATTTTATGAAATGTTAAATGTTATTACCATCCTGAGCTGAGATTTTTGTATTACTGTGGGGTTTTTTTTAATTGCACAATTATAATCAAAATAAACAGAAATCCACTGTGCAAGTACAAAAACATGTTTCTGCAAATAAAGCGGCCAAAATCAACTTGAACTCTCAAATTATGATTACAAAAGCCTTTACTCATTGGAATGCTAATTAATAGTATTAGTAGTATCTGTTTTAAGAGGTCTGGCAATTGTTATCTTTTTCAAAGCCTCACTGAAAAGCATAAGAAACTTCCAAACTGGATAAACAGGCAGTACATGAAAAGCCGCATGCATTTTAAGGCCCTCCGTGGACAGACTCTATACCATGGCAGGTTGAAAAGTTGCTAATGACCTCTGCAGCACTGACATTAAATATCAGTATTAATAACTTCTTAGGTTTCTCCTGTATGAATTGCAACATCTGCTGCATTCTCTGTGATCTGCAGATCATTTTACTTAATCCAACTAGAATTGTACATCTAGTAGATCTTTATAAAGAAAAGCCTTTTTAGTGTTCACGGTGATTCTAATGGAGGCCCAAACAATCAAACTGTTGGCCTGATGGAAAATTTAACACAGATATATATACTAATTTAAGTAGACTCCATAAACCAAAAAATTATACATATCTCTCAGGACCTACTGTAAGGATCTCACAGTGCATCATCACATGGTTGTTATGCTAGACTCCATTTGAAGTGGCAAGGTGAAGATCCCGAGTTCTGCGTCAGGATTTTCATCTGGAACGCCCTCAGAAGTAAACAGTAGTAACACTCGAAAACATGTAATATCTCCGATCAATTTTGTGCACTTGTGACTTATTAAAGCAACACAAAGAGCACTGATCAGGCTCTATCTGCAAGCAGCGGTAGTTTTAAGTCCAACAAACAGGTTCTGAGCTGTATTGCTAGTGATGCATGAATGGCTCTACTGTGCTAGGGAACAAAACATTGCACTTCTCACAGCTTCTACTGGAATGCAGTCAACTCGGGAGTGACATCATTCCCGGCTCCTACATCCGACTTCCGTGGTTAAAAGAGCACACATATTCCTTCCTGGACAGTTGAAAGCTCAAGGAACTCTAGGTGAGCAGAGAGCAGAAGAAAGAAACAAACCCAACGCTCTATGCCGGGAAAACGCAGTGAACTAGTGAACTCCCACACTGAGCTGAAATGAAATGACACATGACACATTTAGTAGGTAAATGACATAAATATTTTCCTTTATTTTCATTTGTTTCTTGCAGGGCGAGGGAAATAAATACGACAGTAGGTGCATGCCTTGTTGGCATACTGTCGGGCAGACATCCACAAGCAAAAAGTGACCACCATATGTGTATTTGGAGCAATGATTAAATGAAGGAAAGAAAGCAGGCTGAAATATCACGACATGTCCATACAAGGACCAACTACATAGGGAGGAAGGGGAAAAATAGGCAGAAACACTCAAAGAGAGAGAGTAAACGAGAACAGAACGGCCATGTGGGAAAAGCTTTGATTATAATTGGAATTATAATTAGAGAATAATGATAATGATAATAATAACTATACCATTTTGTTTGAGGCCAAAGCTATCAGCAACTTTCTGCATTAAGAGAGAAAAGCCAACTTCATCTTTTCTTTTCCTTTTGCATTTCAGCGATAACCCTAGCACAGTTTAATTTCAATATATTCTATCTGAGGACAAATTGAAAAAAATGTATTTTAGTGATTGAGCTATCTGTAATATATACGGATAATTGCAAGGAAAGCTAGATATTGGAACCACAGGAGGTGCTAATCATGAAGCCGTCGCTGATTTTTGTACATCTTACTCACAGGACACTCTCAACTAGTAATTTATTTGCCAAATATGTAAAATAACGTTTTATTTTTTTATCAAATACTTCTGTAATTGTGATCTTGACACCACAGGGGGTGCTACAGCATGCAGCACTTTAAAACCAGGAAGGAATTTAATCAGAGTTACAATTTCTTTGTGATTCATAATATTCAGAGACATTTTCAGTTCATGTGTGCACCTGCTTGCTTGAATTCTTGCACATAAAGGCAGAGAGATTAAGAACGGAAAGACTGAAAAACTGGAAGAGATGACAGGGTCAAGGGTAGAGTTTTTTTTTCCCCAAAATGACACAAAATATTGTGCATTTCTTATCTGCAGCAGTCACACAAACTTTGCTATGGAACGAGGGCCTAATAGGTTGACTAGCTGAATGACTGCCTGAAAGGATGGATGGCCGACTCGCTGACTGACTGGCTGACAAGCACAGCGACTTTCTATCCATCCACCAGCCTCTCTCCCTGTACCCTTACTCTGTGTGTGTCTGTCTGCTTGTCAGGCCCATTAGCTCATTAGGCAGAGTGTGTGATTGGAATAAGAACTAAGCTAGCAGTAATCTCTAGGCTATGACACACACACAGAGATGGACAAACACACCAGTCCTTTCTTTGTCTGTTTTTTTGGCTCCGTTTGCCCTTTCTCAGTCTTTCTGCTCTTTCTTGTTGACTTCTTTCTCTCTTCCATATCGCATGTTTTCTTTGTTTCCACTCCATGCTTCACATCCTGCATGTGTCTAATTCTTCCTTTCTTTCTTGGTATCTAGGCCTTGCAATTTTCATTCTTCTACTACACTGCCGTTAAGAAATCACCAGCACGACTAATAAAATATCTATAATAAAGGTCATAAAAGTGAACAATAGGCTATATTAAGATATTAAGTGCCGTGTAGTGCACTATTTTATCCGCAACTCTGCACAGCAGATGCAGAGAACAAGGTATAGATTACACTTAATGATCATTGTTAGAGAAAACTTCTGAAGCTACTATAATTTTCTGCCATAGCTCACACTAAAATGCTCACACTAATTAGGATTCTGTTCCTACAAGTGGATGCAGCTGGCATAATTTGGAGGCATGGCTTAATGCTAAGTAGGCATAAGTATCCAACCATACATTATGAACATCAGGAAACAGGCTAATATACACTATGAATTTTTAAAAAGGCTGCAAATTACTACGAACAGCTGCCAGTAAACATCATACTGCGAGCTGTACAGAAGGACAGCTCCTTTCTGCTCTTTCGACCATTAAAAAGTTACTTTCAGACGTGCACAGTGGTTATTTAAGAAGTTTCACAGTTAATGGAGTAATAGCCATAAATATTGCAATCTAATTTACCAGCAAAGCCAGATGCATTGTGCACCAGGTCCTTTTAACACTGAAAAGAAATCTCACTGTTGATCTCTCTGCTAACAGGAACAGCTGGAGTCCCCAAATAATTTTTATTACAGCTTTAGCCAGGCAGCTAGCCTCAGTGTTGTGATTCAAAGGTCACTGATTTGAAAACACTGACCAAGCAAGAATGTTCTGTGAGTAATGCTACCATTGTGCTGCCCTTGAGAGAGGAAAACAGATTTTGCATAATCTCACAGGAGAGCACAACTTCAAAATTGTGCAGCTCTTGCACAGGAAAATAACGGTATCAATTTCAACCTGGATTTTTTATTTTTTGCTCACATATGAGTCCATACTTGGTAATGCCTAGAGACAGTTCTTTTCACAAGAAAAAATGGGGAGAAAGCACAATAACTTTAATTTCAATAGTCAACAGGATCTCAAAGCTTCTTAAAGCTGCATGTATAGAATTAATAGTCCTGTCTGATAAAAGTCCACATAAAAACCCCTTCAATAAAGCATTTTTCCCTGAGTGGGTAAGTGAATATACGTGTCACTCCTCCTGTCATGAACCTCAGTTGTGAGTTAGATGTGTCACTCCAGGAATCCTAAAAAGAAAGTTACTGGAGAATTATGTAACAACAAAGGTGCCAAAGGGCCAGCAAAGAGTCAGAGCTCATCATGTTGTTGCACTGACACACGTATCTCGGTTTTCACTTGCATCAGGTTGACAGTTTTGTGTTGACGGGCACTTGTTATTGAAGATGCAGGGGAACATACTTAATTGTTGGTTCATTTTCATGTCCATGCTGCACATCAACAAGCTTTTTCACATACTCTGGTAATATGAGCTAGAGGCTTTGATCAAGTTTGCACTCCAATGCTTTCACTAATGAAGCCGTTTATTTTTGTGCATGCATAAGAAAAGTATGATCTAGAGGGAAAAGCTTTTAAAATCTTTTTTATTTAAGGCAAAGTTACTAAACTTTTTTCCCCTTAATATCAGATTAAGGAGGTATTTCTATGCATGTAGTTGTTCAGAGTGACTATTAAGACTAAAGTTTCGTCTCTCTTTCAATTCATTTAGATAATGGCCAAACAGTTCCCTAAAGGTGTCGCAAAGATAGATCAACTGCGGCCATCTTTGGCACTACAGAAAGAAGTCTTCCATAGATCAGCATTCTTTATAGCTGTGTCTCTGTCTCATAATCACTGACGGCACATGTTGTATATGAGTGCACAGGATACAGTCATAGCTCTCTGAGCTCATCTCCCCACTCCTTCTCTGTCTTCGTGACTTTGATAATGTCTCGCTTTTTCTCTCTTGCCCACTTTTTCTCTGTCTTCTGTTTACATCTCTCTTTCTCCGTATGTCTCCATCTTTCTGTCTTTTTCTCTTTCCCTCTTTGGCTATTGGTTCCTATGGTGACAGGCCTCTGGTGCGTTCTGTTCTGTTGCTATGGTAACTGACCTACAGTTGGAATCCTGCTCTCTGATCTTGGTGCCCCGTCATTAACGTACGTATGGGTGTGTTTATGTTTATTACATTTTGTAGCAGTAACAGTCGTGAAACATACAGTGAAGCGTATTGTTCATAAATGGAGTAGTTCACGCGTGGGGTTGAAACTGATAGATGGAGAAGAAGGGTGGACAAATGGACAGAGGGACAGATTTGAACATGAGACTCAAAATCAGCTCTAAGGTTACTATAGTCAAAGTCCTTCAAGAAGTAAGTCTCGCAACTTCTTCATACTCAGTTATTATAAAGCATCATCTAGACTAATTTTATCTTCAAAGATCACCAGGACACAAAAACTGCAAGAATACTTTGTTTGTGGAAAACTAAAGTTTTAAACTTTTAGCACCATAGTCTCCATTGTCGTGTTATCCCATAGATTTCAACTGAGGATTCACCTAATCCCGTCTCTCTTATAATGTCATTTCTATGTCATGTGCCATGATATTACAAATATATAAAAGTTATGATGCTGGCACACCACTTACATACAGCATTTTACTGCCTTGTAACTTTGATGTGGCAAAAATGTTAGCAATCAGGTGCCTATATTTACACATTTAGCCAACATTAATTAAGAATTGTGCCTTACAACCTGGTGAAACATTCTGTTTCTGTTTAGCTCAGCATCAGTTCCTAAGGGAAATGTCTGGCTCTTTAGCTGCCTAATGTTCACCAGCTTGTCACTAACTTAGTCTGCTGTTTGGTGGTGAGCAGGACCACAGTTGGTTTATCAAAGCTGAAAACAACTGGCTTCTCAGAGAGCCGAGAGACATAGAACAGTAATGTTATGTGCTGTACAACCAAAATAATGAGCTGAAAGACAGCAAGTGCCTTCCAGACCTTAGGAGAACTGCTGAGTGAGATAACAATTCAAATGTGAGTTTCTCACTACAAGTGATCCTTCCTTTGTTGCTCTCATTTAACCTGGTGTTTCTATAAAAATGTACAACTTTAATGAACACTTAAAGTACTCTGACAACAAATACAGGTGTTCGCTTGCACACAAACACACATCATAAATGTGTCTTTTACTTATTTCCTTTCTGCAGTGTTTGAGATAAACCTCAGAATCAGAGCTCTCCTCTTCGTGGTTAGGTACCTCGAATGCCTTATTCTGCATACCGGCCCTTTATATATGCACAGAGGGGTATCTTCACAGAGCACAGGACTGGCAGGAATGCAACACCCCTGGAGGAATTTGGAATTCAATGCCTTGTTCAAGGGCATTTTAAAACTGTTCGATGTGCTCCCACCTTTCACTGCAGACTACATCGTCCTTTCAAAAACTTTTCTTCAGAAGGGATAGAGAGGAGGACTGCAGTCAGTGCGGTGTCACCAGACTCTTTTGTGATTCCGTGCAATGTTCAAGGGCACTTTAACCTGAAACCTCCAACTGGTCCTATCTCACACCTGAGGCAAGAGACTTGTTAGGGCTGGAGATTGAACTAGCACCTTGGTTCTTGCTTAAGCAGTGTATCTTGAGGGTTTCTCTTTGTGTCTTTCAAGTATGTAATCCTATATTAAAGCACAGGGTCACAGTAATGCAGTTTCTCAGGTCACAGAGCATATAATATGTGGCGAAAGTGCAGTAGTGATATTGCTGTTTTCAGAGTGAGCTTTAGCTTTAGCATTCAGAAGACAATGGACATTGAAATGTCAACCACACATTAATAGAAAGTGTTTAAAGAATCCTGAATCGAAATCTACCGGAGAATGATAAAGCGGCAAAGATGGTGATTGAAGCATAAAGTATAATGTCCTTTTTTCAGATGTATCCGGCATCTCATTACATGCAAGGTAACCTTTGGCGTCGGTGTTCTGATGCACTCACAACATCAATATCTGCCACTTAGAGACCTACAAAGTCTGCATTAGAAGGCTGTAAAGATGGTACTGACATAACTTGAAATGTGTTTTGCATTTTGTTCCACATTTTTTTCCACCACTAGTTCATTTGGGTAGGTTAGGTTTGGGCACTTAAAACTGCTTAAAAATTTTAAACTGGGGAATGGCAGATCGCTGTCACTGACCAGAGGCACAGATGCCCAAGAACTGCATTGTAAAAAAACTGAAACACACGGCTGATTTGACAAAACACCTCTAACTGAATCCCCGGGGATGAGAACAGACTCAGTTATGTGCTGCACAGAGGGTTAATAACCAAAGCTAATATCTAACCTTCAGTCAGGCTAAAATAATGCATAATAATAATAATAATAATAATAATACAGAATACACAATGCTACAATATAAAAATGCAACTTTCCAAATAAACACTAAGAGGCTAAAGATGGTTGCTAAGTGGCAAGACTTTCTTCTGCAAGGACTTTGATATTATCAAAAACCCCAGAACAATTACAAAGTGGCCTATGTGGTGGACAACATTAAAACATAACCAATAACAGTTTGTCAATGCACTGCTATTTAGAAAAGGCCCATCACTGAGAACTTGTATGAAGTAAAGGTAGTTGCTGTAATTGCATTATCATTCCATGTCCAGTTTCTCTTCTCCGTGGTTTAGTTCTCACCCACTTCCGAGTTAATTGGTTAACAAGGCACTGAGGTCTGTAGAGGCAGGGTTAATAACTGATATGCTAATTATCACCATAGCAACACAGTCACAGCAGGAAGTAAAAAGCCAGTGACTAGTGGCCGACTCATCTGATATCCCATTCAGTTTATCCCCTCTCTCTCGTTCTCACTCCTCTCTCCTTCTGCAGACTCACTCTCCCTCTCATCTGAAATCTCACTCATCGCAGCGTCTCCACTCTTCCTGCTGTCACTCAGTTCTCCCTGGTGTCCATGTTTTGCCTTTTCCTGTGTTCTCTGTGTATATTGCTTTTTTTTTTACGCTTTACTTTTGGTTTTATGAGGTTTAAATCATTGTTGCTCAAGGCTAAAAATGAAATAACATTGAAAGGTAGAGTCATACTGAGGCAAGAGCTATGCTAAAAAAAGCCAGGACACATAACAATGACATGCACAACAATAAATAAAGTATAAATCCAATTTCTTAGCAACCACTTATCTACCTCTGTCTTCATTACTCAGCTATATGACTCGTGTTCAGACAAATGTTCATGTCTCTGTCAGCATAAAGTGGCTAGAGACTCACCAAGGTTCCTTTAAAGGATTAATAAAAACACACAGTTTCTTCTCATGCCCCTAAATGTAACCATATCTGGCTGCATCTCTTCCTAATGTTCACTTGCTGTCGATGTGAGTCATTGCTTTTTTGACAACTCTGTCAACACGAGGAGATAAGAGACCACTAGTTAATTACTAGTCTGTTAAACAGAAAGACAGGAGACACGCCCTCTTTCATATACAGTAGATTTGGGGGAGGAAACTGTGAGACAGCCTTTGTTTGATGTTGATGGCACTGAAAAGTCTTAATGAGCAGTGTAGATAACTTAGTTATTAACCAAAGATCCAGCATGACAGATGAGACTAATTGGGAAAATCATACCAGCGGGGGAACACGCAGTCTCTGTCTATGCCCCTCTATGTGTTTCAAAATCGACTATGAGATAATGAAATCTAGTTTTTGTTTTTATTGCTCTGTTGCAATCTGTAGATTCTTGGCTCCCAACCCTGTCAACAGGATGATAAGCTGTCTTCAATTTTCCTAGCCCTGGTTATTCATTATATGATGGATGTGTTTGGCTGCCATCCATTGTTACCGCTAGCGTATACCACTAGAAGGCAAAATACTCGAAGTAAAACAGTACTGAAACAAATTCAAACTACCGTTAATTGTGGAAAAAAGAACAAAACACATTCAAATTACTAAATAAGAGCAGGCATTTACAGATATGCATAGGCCAGCTGTTGCATGGAATGATGTCAGGAGCTGATCCTGCCACGTCACCTAACAGTAGTTCGGCAAATGAATTGATACAGAAAGCAAAACAGTAATAGTGCATGTGAGTCCAATACAAAGTACTAAAAAATCTGCCCTTTGGGGATTTCCTTTTACTTTAGATTATTATATACAGTCATGCGATAAAGAAAGTTTTCACAGGACTGCAGGACTGTTGAAAAACTAAATACACCGATGATTCAACAGCTGATAGAACCACCTTTAAGGGCAATAACTTGAAGTAATCATTTTCTGTATGACTTTATCAGTCTCTCTCATTGTTGTGAAGGAATTTCAGCCCTCTCTTCACTTCAATATTGATTCAATTCTTTGAGGTTTGCGGGATTGATTCATGCACAGCTCTCTTAAGGTCCCAGCACAACATTTCCAACAAGTTGAGGTCTAGACTTTGACGGGGCAACTGCAACTTCTTGATTCATTCCTTTTCAGCCATTCTGTTGTAGATTTGCTGCTGTGCTTGGAATCATTGCACTGTTGACTGACCCAATTTTGGCCATGCTCTAGCTTTCAGACAGCTGGCCTCACATTGAGTTCTTTGGTATACAGAGGGGTTCGTGACTGACTTACTGCCCAGGTCCTGTGACTGCAAAACAGAATCCAAGTCACCACCCTTCCATCACCATGTCTGACTTTGTGTGACAAGGTGTTTGTGCTAAAATGCAGTGTTTTTTTTCTTTTGCCAAACATGGGACTGGGCATTACAGCCAAAGATCTTCACTTTGGTCTTGTCAGCCAAAAGGCATTGTTCCAGACATCTTGTGGTTTGTTCAGATGAGACTTTGTAAACCTAAGTCGTGTTGTCATGTTCTTTTTAGAGAGAAGCGCTTTCTCCTGGCAACCCTTCCAAACAAGCCATACTTGTTCAGTCTTTTTCTAATTGTACTGTCATGAGCTTTAATATTTAACATGTTAACTGAGGCCTGTAGAGACTGAGCTTTGACTCTTGGGTTTAGTGGAGTTATTGTGAGCATTGCATTGCCTCATCTTGGGGTGAATTTGCTAAAAGATTGTGGCATTGGCATTCAGATATCAGAATGTCAAAACTTTTATTTAGGTGGTCAAAATGCAGCACATGGCAGCTACTTACCCTCTTGATTCCTGTTGTTTGCAGTCCTGTGAAAAGTTTTTCTCTTTCTAGACATCAAAGGATTGTACACCTATTTAAGTGGTCTCTAAAAATAAATGAAACTGCCGATGAGCACAATATGGCCACTTTTAATTAATGTCTGGAAGCACAGACAAGACCACGCTGCAAATCCATTGTCAGAAAGTTGAGAGCACACATGCCAGCACTCATTCAGGTAGACTTTCATTAACTGATTGTCATTTACTGCTTCATTCATACTATACCATTACTGCTTTATTAATACTTGACAAGTAGCTTTAAATGAGATTCATGCAGGTTTGAAATATTGTTTTTCTAAACTCACTGGTACTCTGATGATTTATGTGTGCCAGATAAAATTGCTGCCACTTCCTTGCATCTTGTTATTACAATTCAATATTCTATATATTTATGAGATATATATATGGCTATAAAAGTAGATGGATGCAGATTCATTAGGGTCCCTGAAAAGTTTAAGCACTGCTCCTTTTCCACCAAATCTGACTGTAAGATTTAATTTGTCAATTCCTTTTTGTATCTTTGATGGCACTTCTCAAGCATAAAGTGAAACTTTAAAGCTCCATTGATTCTTCTGTGTTGTTCTGCATTTTCAGCTACGGACAGACAGATGGTCTCCTCCGGCTCGGTTACAGAGCAGATGTCGAGAGCAGCACCAGTCACAGAGACAATGTGACCTACCTTTTGATCCACAGATGCCCCACAATGCACATGCCACTGCACTGACCTATCAAAAGTGTTGTGGTTGGTATGAGGTCTCTATTAAATTAACCTCTAACCAAGTTGAGACAAAAAAATGCAAATACAAGTTGTATGAGTGCCATAGCATGTCGCAAGCAAATATGCAACTGAAAAAGACAAATCTCCAAAAAACAACTCAAACAAACCCTGGATGTTTATTAATCAATACTTATGAATGAACCCGGGGCAAATCTGCCACTTCAGCAACAAGAAACACAACAAAGCAATTCAAACTATAAGAATCAGACAGACTGATTCTTGATTCTTCTTGATTGCAGCTCTTCAAGATTAAGTGTCCTGTGAAGAGGTGCACATCACTTGCTAAGCTTCTGACTCAACCATAAAGAAAAGATGGGCAAGTGGAGAAGTAATTTAAACTACATAGCGTAGGCACTGGTGTCATTTTGCAGGTTTTGTCATACATGTTGTGCAAAAACAATATCCATGACTAAAAGTGTTTAGTGTAGTTTATCTTAAAGTCATCATCTGACCCTAATGGCTTCAGTGTTTTTCCCATAAGTCTCATGAAGTTAAAACACACATCATGTGAAAACTTTTCTTTTCACCTAAAACACAGAGACCCCACAGAAGTCGCCCAATCATGGATTCAAAAGTTGGCAGTGCATAGCACATTTTGGTCCATGTATAATGATTTTTTCTTCATTTTTTTTCTTTTTTATTGGCAGATATTCTCGACATAGTCTAAAAAAGACGCCAGAACTCCATCACAACATGACCTTGAGCAAAGGATCTTTGGAATACGTGGCCAAATTTCAGACAACTGTCAAAAATTCTTGGCCACTAGAGCTATGAGAGCCAAGGCTTTACTTCAGTTCTATCAGGCCTGTTGTGATTTGGTAAACAACAAACACTGACAAGTGAAGGAGAGACAAGCGCCTGATAGAAAGTAATCATCCACGCCTTGAAAATCTGCAGCAGGCCTTGACATTTTGGTGGATGACGTGGTCATCATCTTGCTGCGTACAGTATTGACTGTTGTCCTCCATCACTCAGCCTGTGTTTGGGCATTGGAGCAGGGCTTTGATGCAGGAAACCATCAGCATTTCCATTGCTCCACCATCTGTCACTGCAAGAACTGCTGAAATCTCAAGCTCCATGTCTGCTGGAACAATGGTGCCCTCTCCCTGCATTTGTTTAAGATCACTTAGATTCAGTGGATGAAGCAACCCAGTGGAATTACAGACATTTTCCACTTGTGGTCAAAAAAGTTAAGAATAATTAATGATGAGATATGGATTTAGTTCATATTACAAGTACTGTATATTAAGCTGTGGGTGCGCGCACAGACAAATATGCAGAAGTGATGGTCAAAGAGCAGTACTTTTTAAGCCCAAAGGGGGGAAAAAATGAGGTTACTGTTCCTGTCTTTCCCTTCTTCCTCTGCCGTTCACCAGCAATATTTCTCCATCTCTCTCTGTTTCTCTCTCTTTCTATGCCCTGGGCAATATCGTGATAATAAAAGCTAAAGAATACCTTTGAGTTTGGATTCTCTCTATTTCTCTTTGCCCCCTTTGGCCTGCCATTATCACACACACACAGACACACACACACACACACACACACACACACACATATACGGTTGTGATCAACTCACAAGTGTACAGTATACACACAAACACATGCACAAACACACACAATAGTATATCAACTTGTGACTGAATTACATTTTGACTGATAGTGCTCTTGAGGGCAAAGCAATGATAACTCACCTGTATGTGTGTGTCTGTGTGTGAGTAGGTGGGCGGGTGGGTACCTTTAGTTAGGTAGGTACAAGGTTGCAGGATTTACTTGTGTGTGTGTGCGTGTGTGTGCCATTGCTCAGGGCTACAATAATAAAGGAGATAGGCATCCTGAAAGACTATGCCTTTACTGCAATGCTAAGGCTGCCAGGCTGTGCTAACACAGCCAGCACACAGCTAAAAATATGACAGTGAAAAGTTTCCTTTTAGTCCATATTCTTTTCTTCTTCTTGAGTTCTGCTTGACAAGCATGCAGTCACATAAGAAAGCGTGTATTCATGCTTTGTTTTAATCTGACAAACTTTGAAGTGATGAGAATTGAAACCTTATTAGAAATTAAAATAAAGTTTTTCCATGGTGCAGTCAATGAAAGGAAAAAAGTTACTGTAGAGCTAGGTTGGGTTTTAAGAATTAAGGAATACAGCAGTTTAAATCAAATTATTCTGACTACAAAAGGTGATAAATCATTATAACTCCAACGCTTGTGTTGTGTCACTGAATATAAGGAAGCGTCTTATGTGGATTTTTCTAGGCTGTCAAAACCAATCTGAAATGTATAAATACTGTGTTTTCCAAAATGATGACAAAGTAGATCATAAGACATATTGGCTTGTTCAGACACACTGTTGGACTAATCTGCTATGTAAATGCTGTTTTGGTAAGAGTATGATCCATGCTAATCTCTTCTAGTTTCAAAGATTTTCTCTGGAAAAAAAACAGCCCTGCAATTTTTAAAAGGAGCATATCCATTCAAATAGATTTCCCCAGATTTTGTCTCCATTCATCCAAAAGCTGTCGTGATTTCTTCTCCAAGACAACATTGTTCATGCCATTTCCAACAAACATAAACTGGTGGTGAGGATAGCTTATACTGTTCTTCCAGTTAGTGCCAGAATTTTGTTTAAAGCAGCAGCCAGCACAACATGTACATGAAGCTTTTATAAGGAGACTTCTTTCCTCTGCCTTTATATTCTGATTTCTATTTTCAGAACAGAGAAAACAAAATGTAATATTTAGTTGTTAACTAAACTCTGTACATAGATTTAAGCAAGTTAACAGCTGATAAGTAGCAGGAGCTTGCTCTCGCACACACGTTACAAGTAGCTGAGTTTTTGAACCAGAGGAAAATAGTTGTAGAGTCTACAGCGCGGATTTGGAGATTACTTTTATTTGTATTGCTCAAAAGGACAAGAGCGCGATGGGGAACTGGAAACTGCATCCATGACTGAAATAACTGCATCATGCTTCTAACACAACTTCGGCTCTTTGCAAGCACCTGCACAGATAGCATGCTAACGCTAAACTAGCCAAGAACCCAGAGTGATGTTAAAGCTTAGTGATTGCTGACCACAGCCTAGCAGCCAGACTTCAACAGTTAACAAACGGATGAGCGTTTGCATGACTGCAAACCATTTCTAGCTGTTTTGTGTTTCTATTATGGAATCACTGTGGCGATCGCTTCGAAGTCTCTTTGTGCTGGTTTTCATCTTTGCTTTGATTTGTCAGCTTTGTGTTCATATCTAAATACCAAGAAAAAGATCATATGCACACCCTTGTTAGGATGAGGATTTGTTTTGGTGTGTGGGACTGTAGTCTATCGATTCATATTGTTAAATGGGAATTATGAGACAATGCATTTCAGGTCATTTTACGAAGAAACACAAAAGTAATGTAAGGAGTAGAGTAACAGATTATTTTCTCCTGGGAGTAATTAAGTTGTGTTTTGTGTAATATGTGTAATGACCGCAATACTGATCACAACAAAGAGGGAAAATACCTCCTATAAACATATGACCACACAGCATGCAAATGTAATGTGCAATTTTATTATTATTATTATTAAATCATAAAAACTTTATAGTGGGGAAAAAAACTAAAACAAAAACTAACACCAAATTAAATGTGCTCATGAAAAATGTAATACAATCTATTCACTGGTAATATGTGGTGGCTTGCAAATTTAGAGTTTTATGGACTTCTCTCATTGGATAGACACTAATTAGAACAATGGGAAACCTTTTGTGTCTGGACTGCTTTTGAGTTCCCTCACAATATAGTTTGCTCATCCTTGATCCTTATTGAGCAGTTAGTGTGTTATAATATACTGCCAGTTTAGTAAAACATTCTACAGTTACTACAGAAAGATGAGATGATGTGACACTGTACATGATGCATTTATTGCTCATTCCTTCTTTCAAAAGGCCAAGTTCTGACAGTACATAGCTACTGGCTTTGTGCACAGCTGCAGCTGATCTTCCTGGCTGTGCTGGGTTGAAGTTGTGGATGTGAATATAGTTATTGTTCACACATCAGTTGCATTTGTGGCTGAATCTATGAGCTGGCTACTGCCACAACCAAAGCGACAGCGACAGCTATATCGTCCCATAGCAACAAAAATCATCGGCTTTAATAAGCCTCTGAAGTGGTTGGTAAAACAGCGTGGCGCACCAGCTCCTGTAGTTATCATGCTATCTGCAATAACAGATTTTATCCGAGAAGCAATAGATGATGGTGCGTCAATTCTCACTGTTGTTACAATGAGTGGCAATTACTACCTGCATTGTAGTACAGCTTGGACTTTATTCATGGATCAGAGAAAACACAAAACTTATTGTGCAAAAGCACAATAATGGTTCTCACAAAACATTTCATGCTGTGACCCTTTGATGGTTTTTGATCCTCCTGATTTGATGTAATACTTCGTAGAAGGTAGATTTCAAAATTGCGTTAGACACCTCCCTGATTTTACAGATACAATTATATTTGGGGAAACTCTGAATCTTTTGTTTTCTAAAGAAAATATGGTCAAGTTCAAAGATAAAAGATCTTGAAGCTCAGGCTTCAAAAACCCATGGGTCAAAACCAGAACAGGCCATGGATTTATGTCACAAAGATTTATGAGTACTCTTCAGACTATTTTCCACTTCATCCCTGAATGAAGGGTGATCGTCCATGAAAACTGCTTAAAGTGAGCAGGCTGGCCCGCGTCCCCTCTGACTTGTCATGTCGGCTGTATGCTCATCATGGCAGACCATTTACTGACAGCAGACTTCAAAGGAGTGAGCAAATGTCTGTTTTTATACAGCACGACAAAAATGTACTGGACCATTTTGAGTCCCAGTATAGATACAAGTAACGTGTCTTTGCGTACCAGTGCCAAGTACTAATCCAAAACCTGTGTCAGACTAATTAATTGATACATTTTATCTCACACTGTGAAGAAGAATCAGATTCTCCCTTTCATATTATAGGGGTAGGATCAAATATTATATGTTACAACATACTGTATTTGTCTTGTGATACAAAATAATAATATAATGGTGTAAAACACAAAATATTACTGACAAGCCATGCAGAAAAAAAAACAATGGCGGTGCCTACCAAATGAATATGGGTAAACATAACTAACTCACAGCAAAGAAAAATAAAAATAAGAAACTGTGAGTGAGTAAACACATAATTCAAATATGAGGGCGGGTTTTAATAACAGATAACTTCTTCAGACTGAAGAAGACACATGTTTGGAATACACATGACTATTCTTACAATTAAAAAAATAAACTTAAAAAACAAAAAATAGAGCTCCAAGATTCATAAATAATCAGGGCACACTACAGTAGGCGGCACATACTGATGAGTATTAAGTTATAACCTTCAATGCACATGCATACACACACATTAGACTCACTTGTATGCATTAATATGAGTGTCATTATGTCACAGTAAATCACTCTGTCATTAAGCCTCATATCACCTTTCCTTCAGATATACTGAGAAAGAGATTTAATTACCACACATACACACAGCCACAGGTAGAAACATAGAGCAGAATTTAATTATCTCACACACGCACGTATACACACACGCCCACAGACACACACACACACAGACAGAGCAAAGAAGTGGTACACCTTGATTTCAGTAAAATGATGCTGAACTGAACATAAAACAACTTTAAGTGGCAGATCTCAGATGTACATAATGCACAGTGTGACACACACACTCTCAAGGACACAGGCAGGCCTCTCACAAATAATTGCATTATCCACCTATCATATAATATGGACATGACCTCAGTCAGTTTAGCTGAAGTGAACTGAATGCATGTTCTCTTAGATCGAATGTTATCTGCATTTTAAGCACCAGGGAATGAACAGCAGCATTTTCAGTACTATTAAATGTCCTTTTTTTACAGCCAGATTAACAGAAAAAAACAATATTGTGTCACTGTCATTTCTGGCTTCAGCGAATCTGTCCTCTCACCACTATCACCATAAGCAACGCTTAGCAGCTCATCCGGATGTACACATCTATATCTATCTATCTATGAGGATACTAAACTGATAGTTAGGAAGAACATTAGGTAAAAATGAGATTTTAAAAACGCAATTTATCAAGCCAAAAAGTCCATCATATCCCTTTCGGCACACTGCGATTTCTGTGCATGTGCGGTACATATCTACCTTTACATATTTACATAAATTAATTTCAATATAGGATTTAATTAAAACAGCTGCTGTCTAAATAGCAGCGCTCTCTTTATCCTTAGGTAAATGCAATCTCCATTTTTAAAGATTATGAACACCAGTGTTTGATATAAGGCTTAGAAAAACTTCAATCACTAAAACATATACTACCAATTTACATCCTCTTTCTGCCTCTCTTGCTTTCTCGTCACCTCAGCTGACTTCTTTTCTCGGTTAAAACAATCAGATTTAGCCAAAGCCTCTGTGAGAAAATCATTGTTCTGCTGCCGTCTTCAAAAACTACCCTGCGCTCTGCTGCTGTCAGTTGTCACTGCTGTGTCAGATCGATGCAACCCTCCTCCACGCTATTCACCTCCAGTTTTCATCAGGACCAATATCCATGGGTCCTTCTACTGAGCTCATCAGCAAGTCCTACTTCACATGACATCGATCGAGATCTTCAGACTTATTCTTCGCTCTTGCTCTACCAGTATTTCTGTGTTTATTTCATTGTGAGACATTTCTGGACAGCCCATTTTGTAACTACCTCTTTAACAATAACGATGTCACGATGGGGTCTACACAACAAATTTGTTCAAATTGCCCTGTATAAGAAACTATTTAATAAGTCTTGAAGCCTTTCTGTTCTTTGGGTCTCTTCAGGTTGCACTTTATAACAGTTTCAAGAGCAAATCATTCTTCAGCTTCCTCAGACGTTGTCACTCACCCAAAAAAAACACACACAAAAAAATGTGAACACATAAATTACAAGTTAAAATCAAAACACGAATACTTGACTTCTACAATTAGTGGATCTATTATGTCTGGTATGGTGTAGGCAGCACTTTGGTGACATGGTTTGGGTCCACATGCCCACTCAGAGATGAGGGTCACTGCAAATGAATCACCCTCATCCTACAATAAAGCGTTTTGGGAGTGGTCTCTTTCCGGAGGACTGCTATGGAGTTGTGACAGAATGGTAAGATGAAGATGAAAATGATGTGACTCATATGCCATGACCTTCACAGTCACCAAATCTAAACCTCAGTGAACATCTATCGTAGCTTCTTATTACTATTTTCTGTTTTTGGGCTGAATTTTTCAGCTCTTTTTACCATCAGCAGTCAAACACCCAGTCGGGAGATTGTTTTTTGAAAAGTGGAGTTCTGTCATCCTACGAGAGTTCAGAAGACTTCTAGCAATGCAAAGACACAATGAACATGTGTGCTTTACATAGGCCTGTTTGCATGAATCGAGTTAATGATTGTAGCAAAAGCATACTGGATTGAGAATCACCTTGTTAGGCAGAATGCCTTGAAATCCAGGCAATTTATGTTTATTTTTAGATTATTTATTGTTGAGATCAAAGGGCAGATTCACTTTTTGAACACAGTGCAATTGCGATGAAATGCATCGCTGGAAGAACATAAAAATGCAGGTAAATTAGATGTTAATTTAAATTCTTTGAAAGTCCTAAGACCATAGTGCTTTACTGTGTCTCAGAGGTAATCCTCTTGTTTCTGCTTTATTTCTTATATATAAAAACATATTGTACATACAGGTATGCTCATATGCCATTTTAACCCTTTGCACCGTTTTTTGGTTGTAATTTATTGATTTCTGAGGAAGATATTAATATTTAGTGCAAACAAAAGTAATATTACTTTTTAATCTGTGCACTGCCTGCATATAGATATATCCAAAGAAACTTAAACCACACAATGGATACACAGATCCCTTTTCCCTCAATGACCTTTCTAAAGTATCCTGTAAAGAGCGCACACACAAACAGGTACAGGCCTCAGTGCACAGTGTCCTCTCTAGTCCTTCAAATTAAATCATTTGTCTTGTTGTTTAGTAACTTTAAACCATCAAGGGGCAAAAAAAGACAGAGCAGTTGTGTTGAAAAACTCAAGGGAGCATGATTGAGTGGCAAAATGATTAGATGAAATTGATCTGTGAATTGATAAAGCGGCTTTGTCTTTGATTATTATTTTAGTCTATGAACTTGCTCCAGCTCAGTACAAAGTCTTCAGTGTGACTTTAAAACAGAACAAGAGAAGCCCTGAGTCTGAAAATAAAAAAAAACAAACTCATCTGATGCAGGTCACCAGACAGACAGACTAATAACTGTGAATTTGTTGATACAAAGATAGAACAACAAGAAGTTGGAAATCCATGCACCACTCATCATTTACCATTATGTCACCAGTTTAATGGCTGGAAACCAGTTGTTGTAATCTTTGCCGAGCATTAATGCTGCTGAAATGCTGCAAAATAAAAAATTCATCAGCTTTCAAGACTGACAAAAGCAGTTAATTTCTGAAAATTATTGGCAATTTGGGAAATGATGGAAAGATGCAAATGCTGCTAAAGCACATCAAAGATGCACTGTGTTGTTTTTGTATTTTTGAGTGAAAGCGGTCACCAATCATATCTAGATGAGTGAAATGCAAATGACTGTAGCATATGCAGGTAGTTCCATATAGTAATCTACATGAAGAGCATAATCACCTAATTGTTGTTACAAGGTTCTTAAATATAAGTGATGCGGAACAACACTGCAGTAGTGGTCTGCTGTGCAAAGGAAATTATACGGTCAGATGTGTCATCACTCACATGGTGCTCAACAAGCAGAGCAGAGTGCTGCAGCGAGTCTCCCATGTGTGATGTGTTTCCATGACACGGTTAAACTACAGTGGATATCTTTGATGGCACACTAAATGTCATTGAATGAGTGAATATGTTCAGTCTTCCAGGTAGATGATAGCTCAATCTAAAGGGAACAAAATGAAATAAGTCTGATAAGCCTTAAAATGATGCAAAGCAAATCCCAAAGCTATCCCAGGGCTTAAATCTCAATCTAACTAAACAGCGTGGGACATTCAGTTTCGCCAAAGACACCATTTCTCCACAGTGAAAACACTGAATGATGGAACTTCTTGTAAAGAGTTGTACTGTATCTATGTCCCCCATAAACTTCAGACACTTGTAGGATTTATGCCAAGGCTCACTCAAGGTGCTCTGGTGGCACTACAGGCTATAAAAAGACTTTATGCTAGCATTTCCTGTTTTTTAGTACTTATGTTTATTAAACACAAGAGCTAACAAAAGAAATGGGTGGCAGTTTTATTGTTGTCTACAGGCACTGCTTACCTGCAAGCTTCCAAAATTGATCAAAGTTTACTTTAAGTGCGTACAACAGGATCATGAAAAGTGTAAGTAGCTTGTTGTCACCTTACTTATTCAGTCCCAGGAAAATATACTTTTATACAAGGTGTAAGAGTTAACCAGGGCACCAACAATCAGAGTAGAAGTCAGGGAGATTGCTTTTCCTCTGCTTTAGATTGAGCTTGAAAACAGATTGTTGTCAAGGGAGCAGGCAGGAGTGAAATAGGGCAAATAAGAGAGGTTGTTGGCAGGTAACAAACTGAATATTCCTTAGAAAGCTAGAAAGCCATCTGGTAGATGAGACAGGGTGTGTGAGGATCTGTGCTAATGCATACTTTGAATATTATCAGCCTACTGAATTGCCATAATCAGCTGTAATCACTCTCAGAGTTATAGCTAGTAGGTGCCCCCTGTGCCTACTCATAGACCGGAATTATCATGAATTCTGATCTTTAATTTAGAAAAAGAAAGTAATCTAGATTGTATAGGAGACATCTAGCATCTGTGCATATAAAAGCTACCAAGGATATGAATATGTCCCTAAAGAAAGGTCACTGTTTTAAGCCTCCACCAACCTTCTTGTCTAATTATGCATAACTTTGCTGCTGTTTTAGAGTGGAAACACTTTGCACATGGTTTCTGTTCACCAGTGGAGCACAAACACCATTAAATGAGGTGAGCTGGTGGAGGAATATGCCTTGCAATATCCATGGGAGTTATACCAAGTGATCTCGTCCATTTAATGGGCCGATATCACTTGAAACAGGTGGCTAACAAGGGTAAAATAAGGCACAGAGAGGTGTTATCAGCACTGGTATCCTCCCCTCTCATAAGCCCTCAAAAATCACCCCGGGTACTGAAACCGAGAGAAGAGAAAAAGACACGGAGGGAGAAAGAATAGGAGAGAATCCTCTGTTCCAGTAATTAGTCTGTAGAAAGTGAGCTGGACTATAATTCGGTCAGTCAGATGGATGCCTGCCCTCTAGACATTAGGTTTAGCCATTATCTACACTCATCCCTCCACTGTCCATCTATCCATCTCGTCTTCTCACTCTCTCTTCGCCACCACATTCATCCTTGTACCCTGTCCCACCATCCATCCAGCTCCTTTGCCTCCACCATGTCCTCTCACCACTCCTCCACACATTAGACCTATCTCATCATTTATGCTCAGCTCTTCCATTTCTCTATCCACTCCTGTCTCTTTGCAGCACTCTCCTCCCTTCCGTCTCCAGACATCACATCTAACCATATTTTAAACTCGTCCCTTCAGTCTTTCCTATCAGCACATTCATTTCTTCCTGTCTCCATTCTCTTTCCTCTCTTCTGTTCTCCTCCCCTCTCCTGCAGACATTAGATCAAGCCCATTACCTAGACTACATACAGTACACTTACCAGAATCAGTTTATCTGTCATGGACAAGACGTGCAGGAATCTGCCTCAGTGACACTGATGGAGATATATTCAGCTCACAGCAGCACAGTACACTCTGGAGTCCGTACGGTATAAAGAGTGCAAAATTCAAAAGGGCACTACAAGATCCACAACTGACAGAAGCCCATCCACTGTCACTAAACAAACACACCATCACTATCAGTGTGTGTACAAGCTTCCTGACACACAGGTATGGTGCCGTCCCTCTTGCTTATCTCTGTAACCTCACCTCTCTTTCAGACATAGATGAAGCTTATTATCCATACTCATTGCTTCACTCCTCCATGCATGCAATTCATACCTTCCCATCTGTCTCTCCTCCTTCCAGACATGAGATCTGAGCCCATTATCTGCGCACATCCCTTTACCCATGTCCTGCCATCCTTTATTTTCATCCATCTTTCCATGCATGCTTCCCTCGGCTTTACCTTTGTCTCTCCCTTCATTTTAACTCCTCTCTGTTCCCGTTCCCTCCTTTTTCAGCCGGAAATTATGTCTAGCCATTATCTACACTCATCCTGCAGCTCCAGTCCATCCATCTATCCTCTTTCACTTCCCTCTGCACCTCCACGTCTCTCACCTCCAGATAGAGCTGCTTATTATCTGCACCACTCCCTCCAACCATCCTTTCTCTCACACTTGTACATGCACTCACTCAGCAAGATGAGACACACATTCACACCACCGACGTATCTTCTATCTGGGCAGACTATCTTAACAGCCAGCAATGCAACAGGGGTGTAGCACTCTTTAAAAGGGTGGCAATCTCTTAAGTTTCAAGAAAAAACTGGTTAAAAACTTCAGGTTGAATGGAATTTTCTTCGTATAGAAAGATAGATACATATATTACTAATTATGATAGTTATAAATTAATGTAAGAAAGATTTCAGAGCAGAATACAATTAGAAAAATTGAAAAGGCCATGGTAGAGGCACCTGGTTGTGGTCTTCTGCTACAAGGTTCTATATTTTGTGTGTTCAGAGATGCTGTTCTGCATATCATGGTTATAATGACCATTCTGACCATTCTCCTATGACCTCTGGCAAGGTCAAGGCCCGTTCACCAAGAGAGCTGCCGCTCACTGGATATTCTCTTTTTTTCTGACCATTTTCTGCAAACCAGAGCAACCCATCTGGCAACAACAACCAAACCACATTGAAAGTCAATTAATTCAAAGTCAATTAAATTACCCATTCTGATGCTCAGTTTGATCTTCAGTAGGCCGTGCTGACCATGTCTACATGCTTAAATGCACTGCGTTGCTGCCATGTGATTTGATTGACTGATGAGATATTTGCATTAATGAGCAGTTGAACTCATGTATCTAAACGAAGTGGCCAGTGTGTGTGTACGTACATATGATGAAGTCTGTTGCCGTGCTGTTTATGTGTTTGCTTTATGACACATGCCTATTTTCCATAGTTTTTCATAGATTTTACTGTGACATCCATGCATCAGACAACAAAAGTGAGCAGACCCATGTGAAATCCCACTGTGGTTTAATACTTTGCCCTTCTCGAAATAGTGAAGTACAGTGTTGCATGAATCTGCCTTTTGTCAGACGGATTTTTTTAGCTTCACTTTGTTGGAGGAGTTTTATTGATCTACCGCTCTCTTTAAAATATCCCAAAGGTGTTTGAGTCAGGGCTTAGATTTCAGTCATTTCTTCTTTAGAAACTCTGAATTTTTGGCAGTGTGCTTTGGATTTTTATCATGCTGGAACATGCCAATTCTATCAAGGCTCTGTAGATTGAGAGTCATCTCATCATCACTCATGCAGTCCTACATCATCACACTCCTACTACTCACTGTAGTGGTCCTGGCCAGGTTCACACAAATATATTGGTCTCATCTGACCAAAGAATGAGCTCCCACTATTCACCAGGCAGATGGCAAGTTTAATCTTGCAGTTTTATGCCAAAGAGCAAGCAAAGATTTTTTTTTCTTAGATACAGTGCATTGAAGTTGATGTTATGCAACATCCTTAAAACTGTCAAGTCTAAAGCATTTTTGAGAGACTGTGGCTCTGATTATTGACTGTGTCCTGGTCTACCTCTTGATAACTGCTGCAGTCACATTTAGAATGATTTATCATTAGTTACTGAACTTTCAGCATCCTTCTGCATTGTGCAATTGAAACTACAGGTTTTGTTTAAATAATCAGTCTTTCGGGGGTGCCAGTGATCACAGGTGAATCCGCTTTTGTTGCATTAGGTTTATCATTTAAAACTTGCCAACAATGTTCAGAAAATGAATCATAAGAAGAAGAAGAAATTAGTGTAAGCTGATAAAAAAATATATATAATTACTTCACACTTAATTCTTATGGATCAGGAGTACACTCATTTCTGCATTTGCACAAATTTAAAAAAAAAGAACTTGCAGAAACTTCAGACTTGCTTGAGATAGATAATCCATCACAGAATACACAGCAACGATTTGTTTTATCTGTCAGAGTAATGTTATGGTTCTATAGTGAAGCAGCTGGGGTCAGTTCTTTTTATACCTTCCCTGTTAGTGCAGTTAAGGATACTGTGGCCTCTGAAAAATCAAAGCTGGTTTACAGGCTCTCAAAACTAGTTCTTAATACATGGTGTCTGAGCACATCACAAATCAAATGTGTGAAGGCCATTCTGCACGGCAGAACACTGAAAGGCAGACTGAAAAGCCAGCTGTCATGTGGAGGAGGAGAAAGACCGAGATACAATGTAACTTAAAAAGAGGGATAATAGCATGCATTTTCTGACAACCTGATTAATCTGAAAATACCACAAATAGACGAGTAATAATCATAAACAGCAGGTTAGAAAAATCCAGAGATTTTTCTTAAGTTTTTCTCCTTTTTGTGGAACCTCCATTCAGGTAAGGAATATGCTGCACAGATTGTGGTAAAGTTGATGTTTATAAAATGACATCAAATATATATAAAACTGACTTTGCCTGAGTGACTTGGCGCTCCCATCCAGGATTATAAATATGTAGGGTGAGTGGATTTCAAACTAGCAGACCATCTGACATGCAGTGTGGACTGGCTTCAGTCAGCTGCTGCTTGATATAACATGAACGCTTGTTTCTGTCTTCTGGACAGAGCAATGCCGTAAGACATCTTGCGTAAAAGCTTTTAAAACTGATTCTGTGTGCATCCGTGCTGCTATAATATAAAGTACACCGAAATGGAATTGATTGACAAAGAAGCTTTACAGTGTGATTGCTTATGTAGTTTAAAGATCCTTCAAGTGTTTGCAGATTGATTTGAAAAATTTCACGAGGTTAAATGAAAACAGCGGCTAGAATAAAGTTCAAAAATAAATTCAAGAAGTTAACACATGTTCAAGAAAATGGGGTAGCGTGAGGTCACAAACACCCGACGTGCCGGCCAAGGCTCAAACATGAAGATACATGATGTAGTTGGACCAGCTGGTTTAAAACTGAAGAAAATCGATGGGTGGATGGTTTAAAATGTATTTTTTGGTGAACACAATGTCTTTAAATCAGTAAATAATCACTACCATTCACTTCATTTCTTGTGCTGTAACCGCATTTTCTGTATCGATTCTTCACTCTCACTTTTCCCTTCCTGTCCTCCCAACACCTTCCTCCTCTTTTGACCCTGGTGTGAACACCCTTTCCACCCCTTTATTCTTCCTGTACGTTGATATTTTCACTGATTTTTTTTTTATTCCTCTAAAAGCCTTCATCCTCCTCACCCCTGTCCTACATTCATCTGCATCATTCTCCCAGCATTCACTCTGCCCTCATCCTTGAAGTCTGTGTCTCTTACCACATCCAGTCTCTGCCTGTTCTCCAATCCTCTTCTTTTGTATTCTTTTCTCTCTTCTCTCTCTCTCTTTTTTTCTCCTCCAGGTCTCCTCTGAGGTTGACAAGCCACTTCTCTGCTTGCTCTGCCGCTCTCGTCCTTATCTCTTGCTCCCCCTCATTCTCCACACTACCGCTTTCATTCTTTTTCTCCAATCTCCCTCCTCGGGTTACTGTTAACAGTTTTGCTGCAGGAGAAAACTGGATTTTGGTCATATCCAGGTTCGGATCTGCACTCATTCTCAAGACGTCGAGCCACACGTTTCATTAACACACTGAACAGGAACATTTAAGCCTTTAGTGTTTCGTGTCCCTCTTTTATTTCACCTTAAGTAGGTTACATAACTCTGGAAGAATGATCATATATTCTATAGTAAGTATTAAATATAAGAATGTAAGTCTTTTGAAACACAAAATATAGTCTATACTTATATCTATTATATGTCTCAAGTATCAAAGATCGTAAAAAGGTGAAGCTATACCTTTAGTAGATTATGTTTTAGTTTTAATAAAAAGTTATAGTTTTATTATTCGTGTGGTAAGGACATATTTGGATACTTTTTACATCCTCAAATTGTCATCATGTTCAGGCAGGTAGAGAGCAAAAACATCCTCAATAAAACAAAAGTAATTTGACGAAGAAAATGTGAATTCATTAAACCAGCAATAAAAAAAATAAAAAATAAAAAAAACTTAACAATTTTAGGATTAGGTTCTCAAATCTTTATTTAATCATTTGTATGGGTACTATACACTATAATGTACATACCTGTAGTGTCTATGTATTTTTTAGAAAAATAACCAATGCTGCCATTTTCCTCAACTTAAAAGGACAATGTATATTCTATAATATGGATAACAGATCCACAGTAAGAAGAAAATACAAACAGTCTTGTTCTTTTATTGAAGTCAGTCCTGAAAACCTTGATTTTTATTTGTTTAATTTCAAAGGAAAATTGGATTTTAAACTTAGCTGGTTACTTTTTCCTTTTCACTTTGACTCTCTAGGAGTGAAATCTGTGATTTCACAATCAGTTTTTATTAATATCTTATTTTGATTTTGTCTTGATGTTGGTGTTCTATATTGATTACTGTTGTTGTATTTTTATTTTTAGTATTTATATTATTTCTTATTTTATGTTCAATACTTTGGTCAGTGCTGGCTGTTTTTAAAGTGCTTTATAAATAAAGTTGGCTTGGCAATGTGATTACACTGATTAAAAAATAACACACACAAAAGCAAAGCTTGAATTTAGTGAACTAAATCTTTACTTAACTTTATTTAAGATTTAAAGATGCACAGTTTTTACCTGTTTTGCCTCTCTAATCAAGTCTAACCCAAACCAGTCAAGGTAGATGATTTAGGTTATTTTATTTAAGATCTCGAGACATAAAGACATGAATCTAAATCCCTTACTTAACTCTGTTTTCTACAGGGAAAAGAAAATATACTGAACAATAAGTCGAAGTGCCTTGAGGTAACTGTTGTTCTTATTTGGTGCTATCTAAATAAAACTGAATTGAACTGAAATTGTGTATGTATAAACATACTCCACATTTACACACAGCCACCTATGGATGCATAAAAGCAGCTACTTTGTGGTTAAATGTGCTCCTTAACACAAGCAAATGATCCATGCAGCACGCAGCATATTGGAAATTATTACAGTTTTTCTCAAATGTTAAAACACAAAAGCCAATCCTGTAACCCAAATGACCAGTAGTCTAAACACATTTACTAAATGTAGCCACCATATTCCAGTACCATAAACACATGTCACATGAAGACACAATTCACAAAACACAACCCTCTGTACTCATAAATCTAAACACATTTTTCCTTGCTAAAACACATGTTGCAAAACAACTCTGCTCATATTCTCAAATGAAAGCCCATGTGATGCAAAATGCTTGCCACAGTCACCAATCTTTGAACACAGGGAACACACCTGGCGTCAGTCACTACACACAACGACTCAAAATTGAAGACACCCGTTGCTAATGATGTGACCCCACCTATAAAAGCATAGTTTGGTGAAGATGCCAAACAATCACAATGGATGAAGGCATTCGAGCGTGCGGAAGGAGAAGAGCTGCAGGCCAAAGAGGAAGAGGGGTTGAGATCAGAGGAGGAAGAGGTGAAGGCCTAAGAAGAAGAGGAGTTCAGAGTAGAGGAGGAAGAGAAGGAGGCCAACAAGAGAGAGGAGAAGGTCCAGGTGGGAGAAGAAGACAACCTCGCACCATCATAACAGATGATATGCGAGCAACAGTAATTGATCATGTCATTGGCCATGGCATGACAATGGCTGAAGCGGGACGAAGAGTACATCCAAACCTGAGTAGGTTCACCGTGGCCACCATTATCAAGGCATTTAGACAACACAACAGGTATAGTACGCTATTGCTTTCTTTGTCACACTACAGTTTTACAGGCCTGTGAAAGTGGTCTGTTACTTTACATGTAGTTTTACATATAAATCAGTCAATTGACAACACATGTTTCTTTCTTTAGAGCTGAAAGGATGCCACATAGAGGTGGGAGGGTTGCCATATTCACAGCGGCACAAGAAACCCTCATTGCAGATATGGTCCGTGAGAACAACTGCATTAGACTCCGAGAGATCAGAGACAAAGTCATTGCAGATACAGTTTTTCTCAAATGTTAAAACACAAAAGCCAATCCTGTAACCCAAATGACCAGTAGTCTAAACACATTTACTAAATGTAGCCACCATATTCCAGTACCATAAACACATGTCACATGAAGACACAATTCACAAAACACAACCCTCTGTACTCATAAATCTAAACACATTTTTCCTTGCTAAAACACATGTTGCAAAACAACTCTGCTCATATTCTCAAATGAAAGCCCATGTGATGCAAAATGCTTGCCACAGTCACCAATCTTTGAACACAGGGAACACACCTGCGTCAGTCACTACACACAACGACTCAAAATTGAAGACACCCGTTGCTAATGATGTGACCCCACCTATAAAAGCATAGTTTGGTGAAGATGCCAAACAATCACAATGGATGAAGGCATTCGAGCGTGCGGAAGGAGAAGAGCTGCAGGCCAAAGAGGAAGAGGGGTTGAGATCAGAGGAGGAAGAGGTGAAGGCCTAAGAAGAAGAGGAGTTCGGAGTAGAGGAGGAAGAGAAGGAGGCCAACAAGAGAGAGGAGAAGGTCCAGGTGGGAGAAGAAGACAACCTCGCACCATCATAACAGATGATATGCGAGCAACAGTAATTGATCATGTCATTGGCCATGGCATGACAATGGCTGAAGCGGGACGAAGAGTACATCCAAACCTGAGTAGGTTCACCGTGGCCACCATTATCAAGGCATTTAGACAACACAACAGGTATAGTACGCTATTGCTTTCTTTGTCACACTACAGTTTTACAGGCCTGTGAAAGTGGTCTGTTACTTTACATGTAGTTTTACATATAAATCAGTCAATTGACAACACATGTTTCTTTCTTTAGAGCTGAAAGGATGCCACATAGAGGTGGGAGGGTTGCCATATTCACAGCAGCACAAGAAACCCTCATTGCAGATATGGTCCGTGAGAACAACTGCATTAGACTCCGAGAGATCAGAGACAAAGTCATTGCAGATAATGTAAACTTTGAGAACATTGATGCTGTCAGCGTGTCCACAATAGACCGAGTTCTCCGGCGCCAACAGATGAGGATGAAACAGGTCTACAGGGTTCCCTTTGAGCGCAACTCTGCGCGACACATAGAACAACGTTACGAGTATGTGCAAGTACGTATACATCCATGTCCACAGTACAGTTAGTGGACATACTGTGTTGCTTAGTGGCCTACATTACTTCTGGACAATACTGTGCTACCTGATTGACCGTTCTGAACACCTGTACGCTTTTCCATGTTCACAGAGGATAATGCAGTTGGACGCGATGGCCAGACCCCATGAGTACCTCTTCCTGGATGAGGCTGGCTTCAACCTCCAGAAACGAAGGCGAAGAGGCCGTAACATCATTGGCCAAAGAGCCATCACTGAGGTTCCTGGCCAACGGGGGGGTAATATTACTCTTTGTGCAGCTATGGGTACGGAGGGGCTTGTCCACCGGCATGCTGTCCTTGGGTCTTACAACACCCAACGTCTCCTCACCTTCCTAGAGGAGCTAAAAGACATCCTCCTGGACCGTCAACAACACCATCCTAGGCTAGCACATCACATGTATGTGATCATTTGGGACAACGTCCGCTTCCACAAAACACACCAAATCAGAGAGTGGTTCACCACCAACAGTGACCACTTTTTAAACGTCTGTCTGCCACCCTACTCCCCTTTCCTGAACCCTATAGAGGAGTTCTTCTCATCATGGAGATGGAAGGTGTATGACAGACAGCCATACACAAGAGAGAACCTCGTACGGGCAATGGAGCTGGCCTGTGCTGACATCCCAGTGGAGGCCTTCCAGGGATGGATTCGCCATTCCAGGGCGTTTTTCCCGCGGTGCCTAGCAAGGGACAATATAGCCTGTGATGTGGATGAGGTGATGTGGCCCAATGCAGCTCGGCGACATGATGCCGCACAGTGACTGTGTGTAATACTGTAAAAAGACCGTGTAGACAATAAAAAAGACTTCACACCCTGATCATGTTTCCGAGAGTACTGTTTTTGTGCGATAGATTCTGTTTTTGCATTGAGTTGTGTTACAGTAGTGTACGTACATGCAGGATGTTTTTATAGATTTATAGTCTTCATGTGAAACTCACAAATCTAAATGCCTAATCCTCTGCAGGGTTCTATGACGATCCATTACTGTACAGTTTATAAAAATATGCATTGGCAGTTATGAACCAAAGAACCTTCTCACAAATTGAGCATTGTGTTTTCAATTGTTTTGCTGTAGTGTGTAATGCTGTGTATAGTGTTTACAGTTTTGACAGCTTCGAGCTGCTCTCTTGGTGTGGGAGTTTGAGTTTTGCAGTGGGAAGGTGTGGTTGTGTTTATGTAGCTTTAGAGAAGGGTGTTGTGTTTGGACATTGGGGGACCTGGTGGTAACGTTTGTGACATGTGTTTTAGCATTTGAGAAAAACTGTAATTGATGAAACTGCAAATCAGCAGGAAGATGAAACTTAAATTATGGTGCTTTTCCAGAAATAAACAGCATCTTGCTTTGAACAGTGAACTGCCGACTGTACAGGCAACATTGTTTATTAGTATTCGACTTCTTTGACGTGATTTACATGGATCCAGCAGCCCCATACGCTCAAGCCCCTCGACACTGTTCATCACGACACACTTAGATTCATTACAGGTGACAGTTTTAGAGCACATCATTGTATCCTCTGTGAGGTGAGAAAACAGTGCTTCTTGTTTACTGACAAAGCTATATCACACAAACTAAATTTATACATTTCATCGCTTTTAAAAGTAAATGATAGGATATTGTACTAAATGAGAGCATGGGAACGATAAGTAGGACAGCAACTTTTTTTATCCATCCAGCTTGTAATTAAATTGGACACACTTGTAATACAGAATGTACCTGTTTCTTTTATTTGTTATGCACGGTCACGCGCACTAGGTGGTCCACACTATTAGGAATTACCATATCCTTTAACATAAGCAAATGCAACCCTCACATTATGCTCTCTGTACTATAAATAAAAAGACCACACACTGGGCAGAAGTGTTGGTAGTGTTACTCTATGTGTGTGTGTGTGTGTGTGTGTGTGTGTGTGTGTGTGTGCGCGCCATTGTCATTTTATATATGCTCCCTATTTCGTTCCACAAGTAAAGTAATTACAGCCAATTCTTTTTAAGATATGGTAAATAATACAGTCACGTTGTTTTTTAGTTATTTGGGTCTTCATTGTTGATTTCCTAAAACAAATTTTAGTCCTGGTTGGGATGGATACTACCTTTTACCTGAATAGCAATCATACAGTATCAAAAGTTGATGGATGAATCAGTTACCTGTTTCAATCGCAGGTCTCTGGGGAGACTGTAAAATGGTAAAACCGAGCTTCGCACCGAGAGACAAAGAAGGATTCAGGTAACACCGAGTAGTCGGCTGTGTCCTTCACAAGCCTGCAGGGGCCTTGTGGATATAGGATTTCATTTGCTTTCTATTTGAATGCTCACCGGATATTTATTTATTGGATCTTGAATGTAGAAGGCCTTGACCACACTGAAAAGCAGAAGTCCTTGTATCCTTTTCTTGAATTTCTCCTACTTTTATCTTCCCCTTTCACAATCCTTCACAGCTACCTCACCTGTTCATTTATCATTTCATTTTTCCTGTCCTTTTCCCACCAGTTCTCGAGACAGACTACACACTAACTTTAAGTGTTAAGTGACTTCTGGTCAGACAGACCTAAGTACTCGGGCAATGTGATGTGACTGATTAAGTGACGTGTGTGTGTGTGTGTGTGTGACTTCTTCAGTACACAATGTGTGTTCCATCAAACTGATTACAGATAGCAGACGGCAGCTGGCAGCTGCCTGTGATCAACACTAGTGCGCATACACATTAAGTTGCATTGTAACAGACAAAACTGGGTTGCAACGAGCACATATTACATAGTTAGTGAAGTACAAATCCATTTGGAATCCACGTTGTTATGAAAAAATATGCCATAAATAACAGATGTTGTTTAAACTATTTCCCATGACTGTAAGAATTGTTCTTCAGCACTGTCCTCAATAAAAAGCCATCTGCGACACACAAACAAAAAAAGCAGAGACCCATGAAAAATAAAGCTTTGACATTATGTGACCCTGGGTGCAGACAACAATCTCACACAGTCCTTCAGTATGTTTTAATAAATGTTTTAATATGTTTTAATAATAATATAGGGTTAAATAACACTTCCTAGCACAGTTTGTGGGGAAATCCTAGAAAACAAAGAGTACTCTACAAAAATCTTGAGCCACCCCTTATTTCTTTATGTTTTGCTTCCAAGAAGGCAAATTTTCTTATTTTTTAAGAGGTTTGAGAAAAGGTTTTCCAGGATTTCTTTCTGAAGGGGGATTTTTATGGCTCCTTTTTCACATATTTTCAGTCCAGTCCTTTTACCTGACTTTTGACAGAGTGTTTTCTGTTTGTTAAGTTGTGTATCACTGATCTTCAACTATAAGAAATGCACCTAACTCATAAGATGAACAAGTGTGGTGTCTACACATAACAGATAACTTTGCAAAAAATAACAACAAAACAGAACCACTGTATCTTGTAGACAATTAATTTCTAGCAGTCTATTCCGAAAACACATCATTTGTTCCTATTTCTTTAATTTAATCTGTAAAAATGGCAAAAATAGCACAGTGTGACAAATATAAAATAATATTTGTGCACTAACAAGATGATTCCCAAAGTGCTATTAGCTGAAAACTTGGCATAGTGTGCAGTGTGTCCTTAAAATGTTTTTTGGGGAAATTCGACAAGTGGAGGACAAACGTAGAGACGGCATGACTAAAGCACTAACTACAGCAGATGAATAGTGTTTGAAAGTCATGTCCTAAAGAAAGAGAGAGACACTTCCAGCACTTCGGCTCATTCATCTGCTGTCCGTTGAAGCCTCATCAGAAATGGTCTCAGTCACAAGGCCATTCTCAAGGAAAGGAAACAGGGAGAAAAGGCTGATGTATTCCAAAATTACACAAGAACTGGACTGAAATGCAAACTTTAAATTTAGGTAATCTGTGAAACACTTAGGAGGTCATACTTTGGGGCTGCATCCTGACAGACAATGGACCAAAAGACAACCAATATCCAAAAAAGAGCTTTGGAATTACGCCTGGAGAACTATTGGAGACTTTTTTGAGAAATTACAAGAAAGCTTGCCTAAGAGAGTTCTGATTAAAGCTAATTAAATGTGGCCATATCAGATGTTGACTATCAAGCTTGTTAGAAATGTACAAACTGTGTATTACCTTATATAATGCATTTCCATGTATGTTTGAACATTTCATGAATTCCCACATATTTTTCTGCAAAGAACTGAGAAATGTCTTGAGAGTCATGCACTGAAATGTATATGAGTACATAAATATCATTTTTAACAGCTTTCCTGCTGAGTTATACCCTGCGTGTTTTTCTTTCTCCCTCTCATACTTGAGGTAGCACATAAAGATATATAGCAATAAACCACAAATTAAAATGAAACCATTAAATATGGAATTAACACTACTGAATGTAAAATACTGAAACATTACCTCTGCAAATATTTTATGAGGAAGGAAATGCATTTAACTGGTTAGCTAAGCCTAAAGGATAAACAAAATGTGTTTTTATGTGTAACACTAAAGATTTGTTTGTTTACAAGACAACTCCACAGGGAACGTTTCATAAATAACCTTTCATAACTTTTTGCAGTTAAGATTTTTAGCTTGAATTGAAGGGTTTTTTATGTAATCAACAGCTCCATCTATTAATTTTAATGACACAACACATGTTTTTCTTTAAACAAATACATTTATAACAAATGTGCCTTTCTGCAGCCATCTTATGCTCTACTTCAGGATTGGAGGCATTACAAACCTGCCCAGTGTATGTTTTCCCTCACTACTCGAGCCAAAACACACACCATTCAGGGTAGACGACTGGCTTCCTTGTGTCTAATTCTGCTGAAGGTTGGAGGTCCTCATTATTGTCACCAATTGTTGTTCAAATGTGATTGTCAAGTGTGTCTTTGTAATATCGTAAGAGCTTAATCTTGTATATTTTCATTATAGTCAAATGACAAAAAACAGAATGATATATATAGAGAGATAAACAACACAGAAGACAAACAAAAGCTAACCTGTAAACCTTGTGGTTGCTGTTTATGTGGAACACCGTGAAGGTGGTATGGTCGATGATAATCAACAAAAACGAATGCCTTTAACCTTTAGTGGACATAGTTTATGTATTGATTTGTTTGATTAACAACTTAAGATGTAATCAGCTGTAATACACACTGTAACAAAATTGCATTGAGGTACATACAGGTTACATGTGTAGAAAGTGATGCATGAAACAAACGCAAAAGGAGAACGTAATATTGCATTCACAGGGCAATGGTTAGACAAATGAACTGCACTGACACAGTGTCCAACAAACCACAGCAAGAGAGACGCAGAGAGAGATGGGAGAGAGTGAGAAAGAGGCGACAGTTTCATGTTTAAAAGAAGTATAATAGTTTTACATTTGTTCTCGGTTCACAGCCACACACTGATTTCCTGTACACACACAAGCACATAACTTCCATGTTCTACTTATGAATGACAACTTGCAGTCATTATTCAAATAACTGAAGCTAAGGCTTAGAAAGCGAGGAGTGAAAATAGGCAGAGAATGAGAGAAGGTGTGAAGGCGGAAGATGGGAAGAACTGAGAGAACAGTGAGAAAGTTTGCAGACTCAGTATTGCTGCATTTGGTGTGTTCACTCAGCCAGCTCATGTCGATAATCTTAGAAGTGCATACGTGTGCGTGCAGTATATGTGTGCCTCTCTTCATGTTTTTTTGCCCGTCCGTGATTTTCGACCCCTTATATCCGCTCCGACTGCCTTTATCTTACATGAAATCCTTCCTGCCAAACTATTGGTCTATCACCCCATCTCGCTTTCTGTTAGCTGACAACCACAGAGCTGTGAAGACGTTGCAGTTGGTAGGTTAATTGAAATCTGGTGGCAAATGAATTAAAGTTACTGATACAGTATGTTTTTTAATTCATGTTTCATTTGCCTTGAAACTGCACTTTATACTCAGTAATTTAAAAATATATTAATAATATTAGTTTCAAAGGGATTGTTCCACATTTTAGGTACAATGTTTATTTGTTTTTTTGCATGCACTAGATGAGAAAAGAACAAGCCTGTTTACTAAGAGCAAAGCAAAGCAAAGTCATTACAGTAGTAATGCTTTCCAGCTTAGAAAATTAAATGAATTTTTAAAAATGTGTTTGTGATGAGATGTGGTGAGAACAAGTACTTAGCATATTCTACTGTGAGTACAATAAACAGTGCCGTGACCCCAAACCTGTGGAGCAGTTTACCTAACATTTAATCAATTGTATATTCAGAAATATGACACACACAAAAAACATCAACGCACTGAAATCAGTCTACATTTTGGAAAAAACGTTTCCTGCACTCTAAATTTAGCAAAACTGGTTAATGTTTGCTCTAATCTCTACGTGTAAGTAAGACTCTTTGCTTTTGTGTGCATTCACAGATTCCACTCAGCATGTGTTGGAACTGTCAGCTGCATAAGCGCATGTTTGGAGAGCCCCAGTTGGATTTTAACTCTATTTTTAGGGTTTTGTTCTGTTGTTATTTGCTGTATTCCACTTTTGCTAGTGCCGCAGCCAAACTAATCTCCGAGGTTTCATTAAAGTTTCACCCTTTGTATCGCAATTAAGCACACAATATCATGCATCACACATTTTTTTAAACCACTAAAGTAATATGAATCATGTGTGTTGGAAGGGAGATAACAGGAAAAGAAAAGAAGAGGTGTATGAATGACAGAAAAAGTGAAATTTGCAGAAATAAAACCTGGAGTGTTTCTTTTTTTTCGCCCCTTAGAATGACATGGAGATGAACTGTTGGCATAGGGCCAGACAATCTCTGCCGGCTCGGTATCTCTATGGCTTCTCAGTGTGCTACAGTCAAGGTCAGGGAAAATGGGTGAACTCCCCCTTTAATAAGAGGTACATTAGGAGGAATAAGAGCTAATACAAGGACGAGAACATCAGTTATCTCTTCTTTTCTCTCAGCTCCTCTCATTCTCTTGTGTCGTTTTTTTCCAATTCTCTCAGCTGTTCTATCCTTCTCTGGCCATTATTGGGGGTGGGGGCTTTATAAAACCACCCTCCGCTCCAACCCCCCATAACATACACACTATCTTTTCCAGGTCTACAGTATAAGCACGGCATGTGCAGTATGCTCTCTTCCCTCAGTATGTGCAAACTTATGAGTGTGTGTGTGTTTGGGTGCGGGTGTGAATGTGTGAGGATGCCAAAGCAGTTAACAGCAGCAGGCTAAGAATAGTTTAGCCTTGTCTGCTCTTCCCTCCTTCTATCGCCACTCTGCTGTACAGCCCGACGTGTTTTTTTTTTTAAACTTCGACCCGTTTTCACATTGAGCCTCAACAGATTCATAAAGAAGCTTTATTCCTTTGAAATCCAATGCGTAAGCAGTGCTGTATACGTAACCTTCGGACAGTCAGGTTGGAAACTGTACATTTAAATGCTTCTGAAGTAACCATAACCTTGTGTTTTGTGAATTGCTGTGAGCTGTGATTTCTATAAAGCATTATACTCAAGCAATACATAGGGCTATTCATCTACACATATGTGTGTGTACCTAGATGGTTCAATGTGACACTAAATTAATGTATAGAAATCTAAAGCACAACAAGAAAAACAATCCCTTTCACCAGCTTTTTTTAACTCTCTAATTACCTTCTCCTCTAAGTGATGACATCGAGGTCCTTTTTAGTGGGGGCTAGGGGAGTGGGGGTCTTCTAATGCAATGGCTGAGGCTCTCAACTTTTTAGCTTGCTGCAGTTTCTCTTGGCCATTGTTTTTTGAGTTAAGACTAGTACCCTGAAACTATTCCTTTGTTATCGAACCTCTCTAGGGCATTTCATTGGCAAAATCTTAATGCTACATTTTTAAAGTCAGATGAGGTGTTAACTTTGGGTTCATGGTGTCCCAGACACCAAAAATAATGCCACAGGAAAGAATCATTCTCATAACATTAGTTTTCTTTGCCTACTGAGTACTCAGCGGTGTTACCTTTCACTAAACTCTGAATACACTCACTCTAGCTACTTTATTAGATATGCCTGGTTAAAACCAGGTTGGATAACTTTTGCCTTCAGAACTGGATACGTTTGATGGAAACATTACTCAGAGATTTTGGTCCATATTCACATGACAGCTTCACCCAGTTCCTGCATACGTATTTGTTACCAATCTCTTGCTCCACCACGTCTGACCCTACCTACCATCCAAATGTCACAGCAGAAATTGAGAGTCATCCCACTAGGCAAGGTTTTTACAATCTTCTATTGCCCAATTGCACATGACTGTAGACTCACTTTACTGAGCTGACAGAAGTGGCATCAAATGTTGTCCGCTGCTTCAAGGTTTGACATTTTGTGCATTCAGAGATGCTCTTCTGCATACCTTGGTTGAAGTAAGTGGTTATTTTAGTTACTGCAGCCTTCCTCTCACTTCCAAGCAGCCTGGCCTTTATGCTCCAACATCATTTCTTTTTGGACCATTCTTTGTAAGAGACGGTTGTGAAGGAAATCACAATAGACCTGCAGCTTCTAAAATACTCATACTAACCCATATTTCTTCCTCATACTCATTTTGAACTTTAACAGGCCATCCTCACGATGTCTACATCCCTAATTGCATAGAGTTGCTGTCATTTGTGTTAACTCACGTGTGATTAGCTATTTGTATTAACAGGCTGTACATACGTGTATGGATATATACACACACAGACTTCTATTAAGAATAACTCAACCGTTATCCTTAATATAGTAGCCTTATATAGTAATGATACATTTATAGTTAGCCATGGGGTGGCAAATGGACTGGTTCTTATATAGCGCTTTTCTACTCTGAGCAATCAAAGCACTTTTATACAGTTTTATGGATACCTCATTACACAAACACTTTTTTCTATCTAACACATATTCATACTCGGTGGATAGGTGAGTAACGCTTAGTACTCTAGGGCTTAGTATCTTGCCCAGGGATATCTGACATGCAGGCTGGAGCAGATTAGTGACCTGCTCTACCTCCAGAGCCACAGCCACCCTTAGCATAAACAGACCATTATATTTCTAGTAAGTGTTATCACCTGTCAAAACCTCGCTGGTATTCAATTTGTTCACCTCATTTTTTTAAGTTATGGGATTAATGTATGTTTTTGGTCTTTTAGCAACATTTTGGTGAGAACTTAGCATCGATGTCAACTAGCTAACTAAGCTGGGCCTACTTGTAAACATCAAACCCGTGTTTCAAGAATGTCTGAATTAACTGTCTTTGAAAACAACAACTCTAATAACTTTACTAGAGTTCAAAGAATTTGGATACATTTTTAACTCTCAGTGGTGTCTCAGCGTATTTGCATTTGGGAACCAAAAGGGTATTTGGACCTGGAAAGTTGCTAATTACATCAGACTCAACAAGGAGATTCTTTTTTTTTTTTTTTTTTTTTTTTTTTTGTGTCCCGTTTGGATCTTTAGCCATCAGAATTGTTGTCTTAAGGCCAAGAAAGATGCCAAGCGGATTTATTTTACCAAGTGGATCATCATGGCCTTGCCATATTGGTCCATTTGATTGACCTTTATTATAATTATGTATTTATTTTATTTTCGGTTGCTACAAACGGGACAACAAGGAGATTCTTTCCCTTCCTTGTCTCTTATGGCTCTTGCCTTTCGCACGATCTGATTTCCTCGTGTTGGTGTTGTTCCCAGATCATCATACTAAATGTTGTTCCAGGATCAACATTGCAAGTGACCAATCAGAATGTTGTGACGTCATACTTTTGCGACTTCGGGAAAAACCGGCGTAAAACAAAAAACTGTACTTAAGCTGCGAGAAACCGCCTCTGTCCACCGATCAACGGACCCTGACCCTAACCCTAACCCTAACCGTAACCCTTTAATAAACAGTAAGCAGAATTGATATTGTCCTTGCAACATTGGAATTTCATAAATGCACGAATGGCTTGGCGCGCAAAAGAATAACGTCACAACAATGTGATTGGTCACTTGCAATGTTGAACCTGGAACAACATTTTCATGATGGTCTGGGAACAACACCAACACGAGGATATCAGATCATCCCTTGCCTTTCTATTTCTATTTCTCGCTTCCTTCCTCTGTCTTTCTCTCTTTTCATTTAAAACACATATGACACATTGCCAGACTTTGCTCCTTGATCTTGGAGGCTCTTTCACATTTTTTCACATGCATTTTTGTTTAATTCCATCTCGGAAAACGTATCTAATAAACTCCAGCTTGCACAAACACACAGAGCAAGAACCACATGTGCGTAAACCAACTGCACAGTCTCTGTGTGTGCAGATATAAGTGCATGCTTATAGTTCTTTTAATATTCTCTTTTATTTGCTTTTCTTTCATGTTGAGAGGCTGTCAGTTTATGCATCTATAAGTCTGTTTTTATATGCTTCTTTCTGCTTTTCACCATTCCTCCTCTTTTTCTGCCTCTTACTTTATGCCATCCTGTCTTTCCAAACCCCTTCTCTGACTTTTTTCCCCCCTCTTATCAACACTCCTACCACAGGCTTACGCATCTAATAGAACCCAGTTGGAAGGTAAAATCCTACCTGTTGGGATAATGAATTGAAGATTTAAGAAGAAAACATACTGTAAAAGTCTCGAGTATTGTGTGCAGTATTAGTAATAGCATCTGCTTGTATAGTGATAAAGAATCGACCCTTTCAGTACTGTTTCCGTGTCTAAGCCACTTCTGTATTGGCTGAGGCTCTCGCCTTTTCAGTTCTGCAGCACTGTGTTGCTTGTCTTCTGAATAGGCGTGTAAAGGCTAGACAGCTTTTTATTAGTACTATTTATGTGTAACAGGCCTTTAAGCTAAGCTTTCACAAAACTTAGAGTGTACACTACAGCCTCTGGGCTGGAAGCAATAATTCAACATATTAATTACTAACCAAGCATTGTGGATAGTGGCAGCTCCGAAAAAGTCCACCATCCACTTCAAATGCAGTTGGCTGAGGTTTTGTCAGTTTTCAGTGTCTCTCACCTGCTATATGATGGCAATCAGCTACAGTATCATTGACCACACAATCATTGGTGCTGAACTTCAATGAGTGATCCTAAACATACAAGTATTGTATTTAACTTTAAATATAAACTTACCATTATGTTTATATCACTATTACTGAAATTATAACAAACCAGTACTACATAACTTTTCTAACTTAACTAATCCTCCAAAACCTCAACAGTATTTAAATTTCTGGTGTGTGCAATAAAAGTTATAGCATTTTTTTGTTTGGTTTGGTTTATTCATGTATTTGCTTTCTTTGTTTGTTTTCAAATACTTTCAGACATCAGGTCATATCAGGTATTAACCAAGCAGCAACCCCCAGGGTAACAAGTGAACCCTACATAGAGATGCGGAAAAAAAGTTTCTATAGCGAGCACTTTATGTAGACTTCAAAAGTGTGTCAGTATGAAATGGCCCACTAAATGGCAACCATGAATGACTATCGAAGACTAAGAATGGTTAAAGTTTAGGGCATGGCTAACATAAGGAACTGTAGTGGATCTACAAGGCCTCCACTTTACAATTTCTGGTAAGTAAATTCTACTTTTTGCAGCTCGAGTTGCTTATGGGGCAACATTAATAGGATTAACTAAGAAATAACATAGCCTGCTATGCCCAAGAGCTTTGTGCTCCTGGTTTGGTGAGTTAAATCTTAGTGTTGTATTAATTTTTAGTAATTAATATACATGTGTCTATGTGCATTGCATCTGTACATATTATGAATGCATCTTGCAACACTGAGCTGGTAAATTAGCACTCCATATTCTTGTCTAACATTTGGCTCCAAAGACACTGAGGCTTCAAAATGCTCCAGTCCAAAACCTAAAGGTGCATCCATGTTTTTTTTACAGTGGGAGAACAATGGTCACTGGAGTTAAAAGTTTTCAACACTCTGTCGCATTGTGTTTCGTTCACTTGCCTTACCTAGAAGCGGCTAACCATTTCAGACTTAACAAGCAGATAATGTACTGGATAATTACTGTCAGTGTTTTTATCATAACTGTTAGTGTTGCATATGAATGATTGGACTAAATAGGCATATTTTATCACTAATTTAATTCCAAATTTATAATTATAACCTTTAAAACCGATTAAATTTTCATAATATTTAAAAATTGAACAGGGGCATAAGACTAACACAAAAACAGTCATACCAGTTTTAGATCTTAATATCAATTAAATTTAACCATAAAAATAAATTTTATTTACTGACTATCTGATGGTTATTCCACTACCCCAATACAAAAGAGAAAAAGGAGATTTTGTCCGTGTTGCACAAAGCACAGAAAAATGACAAACTCAGCAACAGTTTAACTGATCAGAAACACTGTCTTGGTAGCACAAAACAACCCACACACCTCGCTGTCAACAGTTTTCTTCTGGGCTGTCTTATAGTGAAAAGGTCCCTTTCCTGAAAAGTGTTGACAGTGTGGTCAAGATTTGTTCCATTTCAGTTTTATTTACATGGATTTGTGATCATTTTTGTATTGGGCGTTCATGACATTTCAGCAACAAATGTAACTTTCTTCTTAAAAAGTCCACAAATTAAACCTATTGCTTTTGGCTGCAAAGACAGTTCCGAACAAAACACATAATATTCAGCTGCGTGCTCAGATTCCCACACATAAACATGTATTAAATGTATGAAAAAAGCAAATCTGTCTACAAAAGCATATGATGAAACTTTTGAGGCTTTGACATTTCACCTGTGGAATGTTCTTTCTGCACCTTTAACTTTGTGCCTGCAAAATAGATCGCTCCACTTCAGGTCATAAGGATTTCATATGTTTTCTAATGAAACTACAGTGTTACAGGAAATTGCACTAGCATCAATCTAACGTCAGCATTAATTTTGAGTATGCCTATGTGTCTAAACCCAGGGTTCTCAAAGTGTAGCCCAGCTTGTGCAAGCCAGTGCAAGGAAAAAGTATGAACTACTATACATTCACTTTCTCCAGAATCCATGTCACAGTATAACACAGCAACTCAGAACATGAAGTTGAAATCCTCTGTTCTGGCCATCCTAGCAGATTAAAAATTCTTAAAACTGACAAATACACAGAACAGCACACAACAACACAACAAAATGGTTGGCATGAAAATCAAACACACATATATGTTACAAGCCAGCTGCAAACGTCTTTGTAACTGTTTCTGACAGAGTTTGAAGGTTGGTTAATAGCCACTGTATAAATACAGAGCTCATGTTACTGGATTAATCACTGGTGAATCTGTGCGTCTCCTGACGTGACACCGGCTGGCGATGGAGCATGGAACAAATAATTAGCTCTTAGTGAGAATCTGGCATGTGGAACAAACACCTTGACAATTGCATGGTGGTAGTGGATAGAGAGGCATATAATTGTGATGGGATATGACAGGAATGATGATGACCTGTATTTTGTCTTTTTCTCAGTTTTTTGTGTTTGGGGGTGGGGGTGGGGGGGTTTACTTGCATAATTTCAGCCAAAAAAGTGTGATAAAATTGATTCTTCAGGTTTTCATTGACTGATTAGCTTCATCTCAGTAGGGTTGCAAAATTCAAATGCGGGGCATTCAAAGGCAATCACAATCATTTCATATTCAAATGCGGCTCTGCCGAGATTTCTTTAAACATCCTTCTGGATATACAGCTGGCAAGCAGGGTCTGGTATGTGGTAATTACAGCTTTAAAATAAAAAAAGGTGATTAATAAAATTCGTATTTTTAGAATTATTGGCTAAATGAGCTGAACTTTGATTTTCCTGATGTATATTGATAGAGAGCGACTACGGGACAATGTAAGCTACAATTTTAAACATAAAGACAGCCAAAATGTGCAAAAAAAAAAAAACACCTGCTAAATACACATGTGTGCACTCATGTGATACTGGAACAGCAGGATGCAGTACTGCACAATTAATCTCTTGACATAGACGTGCATGCATACACACACACTGTCACACATCTCCAGATGAGCATTTTAAACAATTCGATTGTTACACTTCCAGGCATGCACATTCCTCTGAGGCTTACTTAGATGGTCCCAGATCTTGCGAAACACACAACACATAGAGAGCAACAGAGTTTAAACTGAGAGCATTATAAATGCTTAGAGGATTCAATTTTTTAGCGCATGCTTCTTTAACAACTGGCCACCTTCTCGAGTTACGGAGCCTGTATATCACACCCTGGAAACCAAAGTGTGCCTTTGTCTTAAGCATAAACTGATTTTTTTTTTTTTCCCTTTAAGGTTACATCATTTCTTTTTCTGTTAGCACTTATAAAAAAAGAGTGACAGGTAACAAATAAGAGAGGGGAAAGGTAGAAGAATTGAGTCCTTGTCTACAACATCACTCATGCTCATCCTGTTCCGTCCATAAACCAGACAACCATAGGTGCATCAGAGCAATTTTATACTTCCCTTATGTTTGTCAAATAATTTCTACTGTTGCCTTATGAGGCGCTGAACAAAAATAGATCGCTAATCTGCTGCTCCAGACTTCCCAGGTTGTCTGGGAAAGAGTTACTCACTGTCCCCAGTGACAAAACTAAACATGCAGCATTCAGTTTTAATTCTGCTTCCAAAACTTCCAAAAGAGAGAAAAAAAACTTTTAGTATTTGAAATATTACATTTTATAAAACAAAATTTAAAATGAATCCATGTCCTGCAGTGTGCAGTTTTATATTTCTTTTACTTCTGTGTCAGTTTATTTCTATCTTCTATTATATTTTATCAATTTAAATATTGAGAAATACTTCCTTTTTTTATAGATAAACAACAACAAAAAATAAAAATAAAAAAAACATTTAAATAATAATAATAATAATAATCAAACAAATGAATAAAGAAAAATAATTTCCATCCTGAGCTAAAACAAAGGGCTAATCAAATAAAATTGATATTTATTCATATGATGCTCACCTTGGATTGCCCTACTGAGGGCACTAAAGCTTCATAATGGCATTTATTAAATTTCAATGTATTTTTGCTCAGAATGGGTCCTATTGTTGTTTTTCAGATATTCTCAAGCGCTGACAGTGTCTGAAAAGTGAAGGCAGCGAAAAATAGTTACTTTGAGCTGCATTCTTTTTAGTTTGGGGTAAACTGTTTTAGCTTTTTAAAAAAGTCTTTTTTTCCTTTTAACTCTATGGAAGAATGACCCATCAACACAGTTTTCTATGACCCCAGGAAACACTTACTGTGTTTACTGTCTCACATGCTTTTTTCAAGTTTTATTGATTCATAAGATATTCCTTTTGTAAATTATGGCCCCATCTAAAGGCAAAAAGCAGGGTAAAGTATGGCACTGTATATCTACAGAAAATGCTCCACCCTTCCCTCACCACCTCTAGCTTTACAACACTAAGATGACAAATGCAAAAAAGTTCAGTTTGAGGATTCAAAACTTGTCTTTTCTAACCAGTTTTGACAACATGATGACTTCATCTTTTATTTAGAGACTATGGTAAAATTCCAGTCAAGTCAAAGAGGAACACTGATTGCAATTTCAGAACACATCCAATCATCCAAACTACTAAGTATTACATCATTTGATTACATCATTTTATATCAATACAACATGACTAAGTGCATGAAAACAATTCTTTTTCCCTTTATATCAACCCCTGTACTGAAATACTTTCAGGTCACAGCTTCCTCTCTCACTCTCCCCCTCTCTCATGTACACACAAAAATAAAGAATACACTTTTTATATTTAAGCTGCAGCAGTCTGTCAAGTCACATAAAAGATTTGGATTTTGCAGGCGCACTCACAATCTTCTGTCTGTGACATAATGGTAGAAAATAACCAGCACTAGCAGAAAATCTATCAAAAAAACTTAGCTTCACTCTCTTCTGCCTCCCTCCGTCTCTGTAATTGCATCTCTATTGTCTGTTCTGCTCCCTCCCTTTGCCTGGATATCTGTCCTTCCCTCTTTCCTTGTCATTCTCCTCGTCCATCTGTCTCTGCTGCCCCCTTCCTCCTCACCCTGTCCCAGAGTGTTGAGTCACTCCTTAGGGGTGAGACAGCGAGTGCAGAACAATCCCTCTTTCTCTGGCCTATCAGCCGTCCTTTGATAGAGCTGCGGTTATTGATTAAAATGTCTGAGAGTTCGGCCTTCTGGGGCCCGGAAGCTTTATTCAACCCTCTCAGTTTGCTCTTCACACTCACTCTTCCTTTCCGTCTCTCTGTGAGCCTCTTCTCTTTGCCTAACCCCCCTCATTGCCTTTGACTTCCACCTCCCTGATTTTTCCTTTTTCTCGATTGGCTTAAGGCATTACTGCAGCCAAACTGGATAGCCAAGCAGCAAATGCGACCATTTCCTCTCATGTCACTGAACATGTGTTGCTGTCAGTACTAATTAATCACTAAATCATATTTCTATTTTACTGTTACATTTTTAATCTTGTATTTGTGAAGACTCATTATTCTGTTGCTGCTGGTTTGACCACTGACTCAAATAACTAAACTTTACCGATTGCACCTGATCTGTTTATGAGTCTGATGAATCATCTGCACTTATATGGTAACATTTAGGCTTAGTTAGGTTCTACAAAGTGCTTTAGAATGTGTTTCTCATTTACTACAGACACACAAGGTGCTCACCGGGAGCAATTTGGCTTCCAGTATCTTCCAAGGACCCTTCAGCATGAGAAGAGGTTTGTCATCTCCAAATCCTGGCAAACCACTTTACCACCAAAGCCTCAGAGACAATACTCTTGTGCGAGCCCTCATAATATTATATAAAAGAAAATTGCACCATACAGTATACACTAAGCAGATTACTATATATATGGATACAGTAGCATTCCATTAGGGCAAGCAAGGCAAGCAGTGCTTGCCTTGTCAACTCTAAAAAAACAAAACAAAAACCATGACATCAAATGTACCAAAGTAAAGTAGTCTCTCTCATTTAATTTAATGCTATTCAATTGTTTCCATTCATCCTTTACTTTATTGCCATCTTGTGGCCGCAATTGGCTATTGTCGCTGAAAACTACCCTTGTTTCGTGCTCATGGGAAACTATAGCTTTATCCGTTCTATGGACATGTCCGTTCCTCTTAACAGTGACTTGGACTCGGGAAGCAAGGAGGGCAGCAGCTTTTTGTGGATAAACCTCTGATCTTTGATGGTAAACAGACGGGAGAGAACCGTGCAAGGCAAGTTGTTACTGCTCTGAGATCAGTTATAAACTGCATTTTGTGTGGAAACAGCAAGCATTAGCAACTAAAACAGCTTGCTAACTACCTTGGCCAATATGTGGCATGGTTCCTACTATGTCCAGTCTAATAAAGCAGGTAAACTGACCAAATGCAGGCTCAGCCAGCACTTTCAGATTAATATGGTTAGCCTGCTGTTTTGCTAATATTTCACTGCTTTTTTTCAGAGATGTATCATATTCACAGGAAAGCCACTACAACGTTATACACTTGATTAATAGCATATAATGCCAGACATTAAACAGAATATATGTACTGAAATGACCTGAATCTTAAACATATGCATCAGTAATATTAATCAATTTAATGTTGTCTTTTCACATTTTTCTGCAGAATAATCATTTTACTGTTGATACTGTTGATACTTTATGTTAAATTTTCCCGTAAAACAGTTTTATATGTAGTGAGGTGTTTTCTTATTGTGTCATCAGTTCTTTTCCTGAAGAAATGGTTTGAAAATCTCCTCCATCACTTGTCATTTTTAGCTAATAAAATCTTCTCTTTTTTTTTTAAAGTAAATACTTCTAGTACATATAATAGTAGGTATTTCTTTAACTATAGAGGTAATAACATTTTATAATAATTCTTCAGCCAGGAAGGAGTGCAGAAAGGAGAAAGATAAAAGTCACCACACACCATGGCATGAATCAATTATGTATTGATTATGGGTATTTTTCTATAACTTGCTGTATTTTATAATATATAACATTATAATATATTTTTAAATAAAATTTGAAATGTTGTCCAATATTAATGACCATCAGTGTGCAATTAAACAGCAAGCTAAATTAATATGTTTGTGTATATAAATGTATATAAATGTTTTTGATCACATGTAAAACTTCAATTCATTGAATGTCACGGCTCCCAGCAAATACTTAACAAGATGAGCAGAAACCAAACAACTGTCTATAGAACGAGACTGGTTAATAAATTCAGGGAAATGTAAGTGAGCTAAGCTGTCCAATACGTTATGTTGCAGCGTGAAGCACCTGGTAATTGAAATGTGCTGGGTTTTAAATCTATGCTGCTAGTTCATGGGTTGAGACACATAGTAAAGTGCTAGCTGAGTGCCCATTATTCCCTCCAAGTGAAAAAAGGCCTTTAATAGGCAAAGTGATTGCAATTTTGTTAAAAGAAGATGCAGCACAGCATCTACCTGCGAAATGGACAAACACAGTCACAAGTCTGGTTTCCGAGGTGACCCATTAATGTCTCTACAGCCCAGATATATTTGGGCTAACAGAAAACAATGAACAAAGAAGGGATTGCATAGGTTTTCTGTTAACACGCGTCATTTTTTTTTTCTTTTTTGCTGCTGAGGAAGCTATTTTAAGTGATCCCTTACAAACTATCAGGACAATGAAATTTAGTGATTGATTGGTTTAAACATTGCTTCTATTTTTAAGTATTAGTACTTACATATTTTTGATGTATTACAGGGTTAGAACATCTTTCGTGAGAGAAAAGGTTGAGTTATTTCTTCTTTTTTGGCTGCGTTACATTTTTCTAGTTACTCACATTTCTGACAAAGTCATTATAATATCCTCTTTGCCTCTTCCCTTTTTGCCTCCCAGTCTGCATTTGCCTTGCTTCTCCATTTTATTGTATTAGTTTATTTATTTTCATCATTGATTTGGGAGTTGTTATGATTCTGACCACAGAATCATAACAACACTAATACAGAGCCAAATTTGTCTCTCCTTCTCCGTTCTATACCCTGCCCTGCCTGCGTGCACACACACACACACACACACACACACACACACACACACACACACACACAGAATCTCAAAGCAGCCATCCACTCCCTCTTTAATGCTCTTGCTGCTGCTAAATCCTGCTCTGTTTGTTGTTTGTTAGCAAACAATTTTTAGTGTATTTATCGCCGATACAATTAAACCTCAATACAGGGAGTGCAGAATTATTAGGCAAGTTGTATTTTTGAGGAATAATTTTATTATTGAACAACAACCATGTTCTCAATGAACCCAAAAAACTCATTAATATCAAAGCTGAATGTTTTTGGAAGTAGTTTTTAGTTTGTTTTTAGTTTTAGCTATTTTAGGGAGATATCTGTGTGTGCAGGTGACTATTACAGTGCATAATTATTAGGCAACTTAACAAAAAACAAATATATACCCATTTCAATTATTTCTTTTTACCAGTGAAACCAATATAACATCTCCACATTCACAAATATACATTTCTGACATTCAAAAACAAAACAAAAACAAATCAGCGACCAATATAGCCACCTTTCTTTGCAAGGACACTCAAAAGCCTGCCATCCATGGATTCTGTCAGTGTTTTGATCTGTTCACCATCAACATTGCGTGCAGCAGCAACCACAGCCTCCCAGACACTGTTCAGAGAGGTGTACTGTTTTCCCTCCTTGTAAATCTCACATTTGATGATGGACCACAGGTTCTCAATGGGGTTCCGATCAGGTGAACAAGGAGGCCATGTCATTAGTTTTTCTTCTTTTATACCCTTTCTTGCCAGCCACGCTGTGGAGTACTTGGACGCGTGTGATGGAGCATTGTCCTGCATGAAAATCATGTTTTTCTTGAAGGATGCAGACTTCTTCCTGTACCACTGCTTGAAGAAGGTGTCTTCCAGAAACTGGCAGTAGGACTGGGAGTTGAGCTTGACTCCATCCTCAACCCGAAAAGCCCCACAAGCTCATCTTTGATGATACCAGCCCAAACCAATACTCCACCTCCACCTTGCTGGCGTCTGAGTCGGACTGGAGCTCTCTGCCCTTTACCAATCCAGCCACGGGCCCATCCATCTGGCCCATCAAGACTCACTCTCATTTCATCAGTCCATAAAACCTTAGAAAAATCAGTCTTGAGATATTTCTTGGCCCAGTCTTGACGTTTCAGCTTGTGTGTCTTGTTCAGTGGTGGTCGTCTTTCAGCCTTTCTTACCTTGGCCATGTCTCTGAGTATTGCACACCTTGTGCTTTTGGGAACTCCAGTGATGTTGCAGCTCTGAAATATGGCCAAACTGGTGGCAAGTGGCATCTTGGCAGCTGCACGCTTGACTTTTCTCAGTTCATGGGCAGTTATTTTGCGCCTTGGTTTTTCCACACGCTTCTTGCGACCCTGTTGACTATTTTGAATGAAACGCTTGATTGGTCGATGATCACGCTTCAGAAGCTTTGCAATTTTGAGACTGCTGCATCCCTCTGCAAGTTATCTCACTATTTTTGACTTTTCTGAGCCTGTCAAGGCCTTCTTTTGACCCATTTTGCCAAAGGAAAGGACGTTGCCTAATAATTATGCACACCTGATATAGGGTGTTGATGTCATTAGACCACACCCCTTCTCATTACAGAGATGCACATCACCTAATATGCTTAATTGGTAGTAGGCTTTCGAGCCTATACAGCTTGGAGTAAGACAACATGCATGAAGAGGATGATGTGGACAAAATACTCATTTGCCTAATAATTCTGCACTCCCTGTATGATGAAACATTTCTCAGTTGACAGGAGTTTTGCATTCCAAGATGACACCATGCACAGGCCATAAAGGACCAACTGAATAGCTTGATGAGTCTGAAAAAGGGTTAAATCATATGGCATCCCCATCATTGTGAGCTGAAGTGTTAGCTAGCACGTCATCAAAACGCCCAAAGAAGAAATGGTGAATAATCGTGTCCCATTCCACCAGCAGAGTAAAAGACACTTAGTGCCAAGTTATGTTAAAGCTATTCTGGCAGCATGTATGACTGACACACCTTACTGAGACGCTGTCTGTGAAATATTCATTTAATTTCACACCAGTCCATGATTGTTTAAAAAGAACACCACTCAACTGCAACAGCGACTTTGCATTTTAAGAGTAAAGAGCCACCCCCATGGATATCTCTCAAAAACTGCAGGGCCACTACAAATTGTATTTTGACTGTTTTGTTTAAAAGAAATGTTCTCATATATTTGTATTTCCAGTTCATCTCCAGCCTGATGCATTGCTGGGCCGGGACTATCCTCAGTGAGTGAAAGCAGAAGTGGAGCTGTTTATATTTTCATTCTAGTTCTTATTTTTTTTAATGTTGTTTTTTATCTTTCTTACTTATCCAGTCAGCCGAGTTTCTGACAAAGTCACCATAATATACTCTCTGCCTCTCTCTTTTCTGTTTCTCTGCTGGATGCCCATGTTTGTAGGTCCCCTCTCTCTTTTCTTCTTTTGGTCATTGATTTCAGAGTTGTTATGATTCTGACCAAGTCACTACAAGTCTGAAAGACAGCCAAATGTATCTTTCTTTGTCAATCTTTTTAGCCCACCCAACACACACACACACACACAATCTGAAAACAGGCCTCCAGTTCTCTTTAATAGCAAAACCTCAATATACTGAAATGCCTTTTCAGATTTTTAAAGATAAAACTTGCCAAGACTCTGTCACTGTTTACAGTGTAGCAAAAGAAAAAAAAAACAGCTAAAATCGTCCAAAACAACCTATCTGCTGCTGCTGCAGGAGGCTTTCAACTGAGTGCACAAAACCTGTATGTCTATAGAGGCTTTTGCATTTCAAGAGTAAAGAGCCTGCACCCATGAATATTAGTTCCTTACATTAAAAATCCTACTGGGTACAGAACCAAATTAGGTTTTATATCTGTTCATTCCTCTTGGATGCCTCAATCTTCCACTGGAAGGAAAGACCTGGTAGTCAGAGGGGAGACTAAACGTGTTGTCTCACAGGCTGTTTTCTAGCCTGCCTAATGCCCAACTCATAAAAGCCTTGGAAGGATGAGCTTAACTTTACACTCATGACCCCCTTAGCTGTTGGCAAAAACACTTTGCAGTTGAAGTTCCAAGTTCACAAAGGACTGGCTCTGCATTTGAACAATGCTTCTCTCATTCAGTGGGTTCTGGATGAAAGATGGCTACATGTGAATTTCTTCACATAAACAAGGTTGTTTTTTAGGCTTTCTAAGCATGTTTTTCTATTACAAATGCAGCCAACAAAAGCTTTAATTTATTTCCCCGACTTAAAATGTAGCATCAGGTACATAACATGTATAAAGAGTGGAACTGGAGCCTTGCAAACTGCAACATCAATAGTGGAACACCAACCTGATTCCTGTTTTGCAACTCATTTTCCTTTTTCTCATGCCTCTTTACTGCTTAATGTCCAATAAAGTAAAAGAAAAATATGCAAAGCTGAAAGGATAAATCAATGAACACAACAATTTTAGTAAATCAATAACTCTTTTTTAAAAAAGTCTATGAGCAGAAATAACTTAAATGTCCAATTTGTAGCTCAAGTGTGAAGTTCTACTTATTAATGGAAACAAAACAAGCAATTTAATATAATTAGCCTGCCTTCAAGGAAAAAAAAAACTAGAATTGTCCTCTGTTTGGACATTTTAGAGACCAAACTATGAATAGATTTTTCAAGCCAATAATTTTTAGATCAATAATGAAAATAATTGCTAGCCTCAGGCGTGCAAGTGTGCAATAATAAACTTTGGCAAAGCATTGCAAGTGTTTAAAAAGATATGATTAGTCTTTCCTTCCTTGGTGTTGATAAAAGATGCTTGGATGGACAGCTAACGTAAATAACAGAGTAGCCACTGCACTATGACTTTTATCCCCTTATGTAACAGATAGAGCAGGGCCCTTATGGGATTTTTAAGGCCGATACCAATACCAATATTTGGCAACTTAAAAGTCCGATATTCTGATATGGCAACTGATATTGTGTTTTTTCTTTCAGACAAACAAAAGATAAATGCATTTCCCTAACTTTCATTTCGTACAATTACTCTTTTGCGCTCTACTTTAGTTGGATCAGCTGGTTGTTGTGTTTCCAAACACATGTTGCCAGCAGGGAGGTTTTGTCCAGTCTGATAGACAAACTCTGCAAAAACAACACTCAGAATATGGTTGAAGGGTGTTTTGTCTCTTCATTACTTTTTACATTTTTATTTATAGGCCATTATAAAAGCCAACACTGTTAGATCGGTCAAAAATATCAGCACTTCAATAAACTGGTTGGACTGTAGTCACAGAAATCATGATCTGCATGTGCTAACGCCTCATTATAATATCTAAATTAGACAGGGGCTAAGTAGCAATAAGATTTTTGCAGGTGGCTTTAATTGATCCATGAAAATGTGAGTTTGCCATTAATTCATAATATAAAAGGGAGGTACGCCGTGTAGTCGCCATATTTTCAAACACTTTGCCACTTTGAGTCTTAGAACTCAACAATACACATCTCTGTTTCTTATTGCTCAGCAGTGCATCAGACCACAAAAAGTTGTCCAAGATGCACCGCACTGATCTTAATTCCAAAAACGCTTAACAAAGCTCCGAGTACAAAGCAAAAAATGACAGTTGAATGTGGCGCTTCATGTAAAATGAAGATGCAAAGTGTTTGTTTAATCATAATGTTTACCAAAAGCGGCTATCTATTCTGAGCTGCAGTGTATTGTGACAGCTGCAAAAAGGATTTCAGTGTATATTCTAAGTCGAAATTGTGTAACAATCTGTATTTGTAGAAACCTAAGTGACAAGCTGAATTATTGAGAGTCATTAAAACTGTGGCGACACGAATCACCAGTCAGGAGTTGAGACACTCTCCATAAACTGTACTTGTCAAATGCTACACTCTTCCAGGTCAAAATCCACAGCATGAGTGTGCATCCTCTTTTAAATGACTGGCTCACAGTCTTGATAACTGGAACAGAATCAGGCAGAAACACACAACAAACTGGACATATTCCTTCAAATGTCCCCTTGTAGAGCAGTGAATTTAAATCTATAGAGTTACTGCATTAGTCCCATTGTCCAGCCAACCCGTTAGCTGTGCCTTAACAAGCAGTATCACAATACATAATTTAGTTTTCACAAGAGAGGAGGAGAGAGGAGGAGAGAAGCATAAAATCAGATCACTAATCTTATGATGTGAGGATTCACCAAAAGTAGGCTAGCAACATGATGCTCTTGCCAACTGTATAAGCAGCATTTTACATCCAAGTGAGCTTTTTATCATAGTGCTGCAGTGGCTACGTTGTATAAAAACATCCCAGGTACTGTTACGGTCATTTTCCAGAATATAATGATTGTCCATCTGTAAAACTCAGGGAATGCTGAAATGTAATCGATTTTCCTGTTTAACTGTATAATCAGTAAAGCAATCCACTCAAATACAGACAGTAATCCAATCTCTTACATTGAATTACATCCATAACAAACTTACTCTAGTGAATTACAAGAAAAAAATTGGACCAACTTAAAATTGCCTTATCATCATGGTTCAGAGTGCCGTGAAATATCCTCCCGCATGCTGCTACAGTTTCATTTACGAACAGAGAAAAGAGGCAGCGGCCATCACATGTTAATTAATCAAGTCTACTAACATTCACTGAGATGTTCTTAAATAGACCTGAGAAGTAGTTTAATTTGTTTTACGTCAGTTTTCAGAATTAATGCCTCTGAGTTAGTAAATAACTGATAAGGATGACAAGTTAGCTGTGAGAAGAGAAGAGAAGAGAAGAGAAGAGAAGAGAAGAGAAGAGAAGAGAAGAGAAGAGAAGAGAAGAGGTATTCATGACAACACAAGATGGATGATCTCTCTCTATTGAATTTCCAATGTTTAGCATCTAAGGCATCTGGTGTTACTATGGTAATGCTATCAATTAGAAACCAGAAGATGTACCCTTAATCCTTGAGATATGGAGCAGAACAATTGAGAAGCCATTACGGATGCTGTCATGCGTGGGCCCAGGAGGTGTAGGCTGGTAAGATAACCGTGACAGAACATGTCACATGCATAACTATCACACCACATCCATATTTAGCATCCTGGATAGAAATGACTATGAAGCTGCTTTCTGAAACAACAAGGTTGGAATAGCCATCTGAGTTCAGGCGAGTCTTCGGTCACGTAGCGCTGAGAAAGACAGACATCGTCAGTAGTGAATATACGACAGATTCCCTCTGAACTTAATTCTCGTATTTCAACTTTTCAAAAAAGAGAAGAAAATTATAGTTTTTCTCGGTTGCTTTGGCTCACTACTCAAATGTCAGTTGAACCTGTCAAAACAATATGTGAAATCTTTCACAACATTTTGTTACTTTCACATAATACAATGATTATTAGCACATCTAGTCAAATGACTCAGCGTAACTGCCTTCAATTTGAAGAAGGATCAGGTTGTGTATGCCTTTGTGATCAAGTTTCTCAGCTGAATAGTAAAATAAACGGTAAAAATAATGCTGGAATTATTTCATTGTGTTAGTCATCACATGCAAACTAGTCCATCAAATTCAAAATCTGGCAAGTCCGGAGGAGTAAGTCGTGAGTGTTAGTATTGTACAAATATATTTGTAGGGCTTGATTGCAATAATTTGCAAAGACGGGAAAAACAAAACCTTCACAGTGAAATTACGGGAGAGAATGGAGATGTGTGGCAATTCAGGAAGGGGAAGACAACAAAGTACAGAGGGGGAGAGAGTGCAGAGGATGGTTGGTATACTTCTTCCTCTGTTAAACTGCCAGCAAGCATCATGGGTAATGAAAAACAAAACAAAATGGACAAATGGACAAAGGTGACAGGATGTCCAGGATGTTTTGTAATTCCCACCATTTTAGTGTTTAATGTACTATCACACATCGCAGTCCTGTGTTTTTTTTGTCATTGTTGGTTTTTTATCAGTGACATTCTAAATGTCTTAATTATGTTCAGTGTTTTTTTACTGTAATTTACTGTGTTGTGTGACCCCCCTTCCAACACACACTCACTCACTCACTCACACGCACACACACACACATTACATGCAATTATAGGAGCTCTTTTGCTGCACAGAATAAAAGGGAAAACCTTCTGCTCTCCTCTGCTCCATCCATCCATCCCCATGAAAAATTACAGTCTGCTACAGCAAGCTTTTAGTGTTAGAGAAACAGAGGAAAAGATTTTAAGAAGAAAACAAATCAAACTTTTACAGCCTACAGTCATTCTGAAAAAAGTATATGAATACTTTAACCACTGTGGTTTACAGAGTGCCAAATAACTTTTCATATGAGATGATTATTCAGTGATACCAAAGCTTCATTCTGACATGCGTATGAAAGGTTTTAGGAGAGTTACAGCCTCTTCGTTTTTTGGGGGAGAAATGCATCTGCTTCAAAAATGTTGCACAAAATCTGACAAAACATTTAACCCTCTCAGGCTCAAATTAAACTTTTTGTTGCTAATGCACAACCAAGTCCTGCAGTGGTACTTCTGAGTAAAAAAACTCATAAAATATGTATGTGGGATAATCAGGTTGTTAGTTTTTAACTGTTGCAAATCTACAACGCCTGCCTTGAGAGGGTTAACAGCACAAAAAGTTTAACTCCACTGTGACTACTCCTTCAGTTTCAGTTCAGTTTAGAGTTGCAGAAAATTGTTAAAGCGTTTTAAAACAATGCTTTCCTTTCTGACAGCAATATCCAATTTATGACTAAAAAAATGGAGGCCTGAATTCAACAATCCTCCCACTCTTGAAATCCCATTCAGCCCTGTAAAACAGCATTTGGTAAGGGTCCAGAGGTGTGAAAGTCTCTTTTTTTTCATTTCTTCACACAAGTAGTTCTGTCAATTTTGCACAACACCATAAATTCCTTAGAGGAGAGCCTGTTAAGAAGGATCCTGATATGATTCATCGTGTTGATAATACAACGACGTGCACAGGAGACAGAAATGGAAAGGCACCGATCATACGTGCAGTGTGATTCAGCCAGGGGGAAACTATAACTCCATGCTTTCTGCCCTGCCTGTAAGGTGTGGCCACTTGGAACGGGTTGGAGAGCACCTCATACGACACAGTAAATTACAAAGGATTCAAAAACGGTTCCAGTTGAAGACCAGTTTTAAATTGTCCAATCCTTCTGAATCTTATGCCTCCACGCTTTTCACTTCCTTTTTTTTATCAACATCCCCATCTTTTTATGGCAGGTGTGTATTCCAAAACAACTCGGTGGAAACTCTTGGCGCCAAAGCTCTTGAACACCTGAGTCAAACCTTTTTTCTACATCGTGATCACGTTCAGACATCATTTACTGGTTGAAATTCACTGAAGGCTGACATTCTTCAATGACCAGGAACCAATAAGCAAAATCTATAATGAATAAGTATCAATAACATCCTGTCAATATCCATCTCTGCAGTCCAATGGGCATATAATTTTTCTATATGCAGTCAACACATTAGTAAGGTCTCTAATTAACAGGTTAGATGGCAGGAATTTGTGGACAGGTGAATTAAAGGTTTAAGATTTAAGGCTTTAAACTTAGCTGGTCACCTCAGCCACACAGCTCTAGCTGTAAACACGTAAGCCCCTCCCACTTGCTGTTCAAACTTTATGTTTGTAAGCAACAGCCAATCACAAGAAAGTTTGATTAAAGCAGAGGTGCTAAAAAAGCTGGTATCAGACTAAGGCCGAGTGTTACGTAGATAATTTGGCCTATTGCCATTCAAATGGGGCAACGAGTATAATGGGTCCCTGTCACATATCTCATAGTTATCAATGAGAAAACGTTGATTACATATTACAAAGGAGCTGTGATGTGTTGAAAGACAAACTAGCAAAAAATGTTTATTAGATAAAATCAGTGGTGGTTTAAGTGCCAAAAAAAGCAGTGGGTGCACAGTTGTTTTGACTCATGCATCAGTGGTTATTTTGTGATTATGTCATTGCTGTTTTGTATGCAGTGACTTTACAGTTCACATCTATGCTCTGAGAAGCATCATATCTCGGGCTGAGTGCGGCTCTAGTGATATACAAAACATCCAGAGTATTTTGAAAGTAAGGGAGGTAATCCTCGGCAATATCGCGACACCAATGAAATTAAAAAGAAAGGAATGTGGGAATCGAAAATACTGCATATGGCCACTGACAGTTTTATTTGGAGTAGCTGTGCAGCTGGCTAGAGGTCTTTGACTATTTCATTATGTAATATCTTTCTAAAGTGGAAGAAAGAGCAGGCAATGAGGGTTAGATGACAAGAACAAAGTAAACTGTCATGGTCTGCTACTCTTGCAATGGACAGACTCGCAGACTTACTTTGCATGCATTATGAGGTATGCACAGGTATGGTATTTTTGCAGTGATGGTTTTTTATCTTGACCGATATGTGACAATTTTCAAATCATGTGGCCTTAAAAATTATGTAAGCTTGAACTAAAGACACACACACACACAAAGACAGGCAAAAGATCAGACTCTTGAAATGCAAGTATGAATTAAATATATACCATTTCAACTTGGATGCCTGCCATCCCTTTCACTGACAGCAGTGATGATCACACTGTAGTTGACCTTGCCAACTTTGCCAGTTTGTCACTATATTTAGTAGCACTTTATAACCTTTATGTGGCTTTATTCTTTTTTTAAAAAAAATTATTTCTGCTGTAAATACACCTTCTAGGTCTAATCATTGAGAAGCAGCAGCACCTGGGAATAAGCTTACATGTCCCGTGTTATTCTTGTGATTTGTTGCCCAATGGGAACAGCACACTGAGAGAAAAAGTAAAAAACTTTGTCACCGAGTTACCATGATTTAAGCCATATCTTTAACTTGTGTTTTTAGCGATGCTGTCACATGTGCGCTTCCTGTGTCATGTTCAACCATTACTACTGAAGATGTGGAACCTGGAAAAAAAAGTGGGGTGTATTTGTGAAACCTCTATAGTGTAGTGTATGACAATATAAGTATATTAGCATGCAAATATGAAGTGGAAGTGCAGCTATGGTCTCCTGAGATGTGACATTTAAGAATAAGAGTTGTGTTAATGACTGTATTAATCTTCTGTTTTATGGTAAAATTTATCACCACATCTATAAAATGCCAAATTCAGTGTAATAATCATGCTGGGAAAAGGCCACATAGTCTCAAGTAATACTTTTAAGTTTAGTGACAGCCAGCAACCAATATGTTTTATATCCATTCATATTCTAAGGAGGAGACGGCGACACGGTGCATGAGTATGTAAGGTGGAGGCTAGTTAAAAGATGTTTTCAGCAAACATTGTGAGCTGGCGCCTTCATGATATATTTTGTGATGTTTCTTTCTGTTTTCCTGATACATGTGACATGATGACTTCAAAGTCTAAACGTCATCAGCTTTGTTAATGAGTGTTACACGGCTTTACACGACAGTGTAGCGTACGGCCAGTTAAAAAATATAGAATATTCAAAGATCTCAGTCGTCTTAAACACAGATTACTAATAGGATCCAGTAGGAAGCAATCTAAGTTGTTATGCAGTGTTTTATTAAAACAAGGAAACATGTCACACATTTTAAATGACGTTGTAGATATGATGTATTGATAAATGATTTCCATGTCCAGCCACAAATAATACTGTGATTAACATATCAGTCATGTTGACAGAGCAGACTGTGAGAACAGAAAATAGCTTGCTGGGTGCGCAGATTGATTCCCTTGTGAAGCATTGTGGCTTACTGTATGTAACAGATGCACGAATCAACCTGTAAGATATATGGGAGCTTCACAATTTCCATTTATTTCACAGAATTATTACTTCTGTGCCTCCTTTTTTTCAGATATACGAAAGCAGAGCAGAGCTGGCAGTGAAATCTGTAAACTTTCAACATCAGAACCGGAGATACTTTTTCACAAGCACGGTAAATGCACCTGGATTTTCCAGGGTGTCTGTTGAGTGGAGGTGATTCAATATAATTAAAGTGCTTTCTGGATTGGTAATTTATGCTACAATGTAAATGGGTCTGATTAGAATGGATCACCTCTTCACACAAATAATGTGCTATTTCCCATTGGCAACACACTGTTTTATATTATATTATATTATATTATATTGTAATTTATTATATTATATTATGAAAGAAGAGTATCATTATATTATCTTGAGCCATTATAATATATGAAACTATCAAAAACTAAATCCAAAAACTTTAAATATGGTAATTGGGTTACATTACATTAGAAAATATGATTTAGTGCCTCAACATAACATTATATTACTTTATAATATGACAAAATTATATGGTTACGTAATATACTTGGTAATCTAATGATTAATATCCCTTACACAAATAAATTAGGTAATTAGGGGATATTGCAGTGAGGTTAGTGGATGAATAGAGTACCACAAAAAGGCTCTTTGGTTGGCTGTCTGAGTCACAATTGACTGCTGATCTACAAGCAATTATCCCTTTCCAATTTACTGACCATAATTCACAGGTAAAGGATCTATCATCTAATTAGTCTGCTTGCAGTCAAAGGCACATTACTGCAGAAATGGGGACAAAGTGGATCGATCAGACAGATAGACATGCAGACTGACAACTGGCAGCCGTCATACCTGAAATAATAAAAGAAAATTCAACCAGAGCCCCCTTATTAAGACCTCAAACAGAAAGCAATCTAACCCTTTTAAGCTAGGAGAACATAGAAGAAACAAAACGATTAGTGGAACGGAAGTGAAGGCAGAAAGGAGTGATGGGATCAGGAGAAAGAATGAGATGTAAAAAGGTAAATAGGAGAGGCAGCCGGTAGCTGGGAGGGAAATTGAGAAATAGAATCACACTTTAGGACAGAGAGAGCGAGAGGGAGGAGGAGAAAAGGACAACGGCTAAAAAGGATGAGGCAGTGAGAGAGGAGAGGAGCAAGGGAGGACATTATATTAGATCTGAGTGGAGGAAGTCATTTAGTTAAATTTAGCCATCATTTAGAAAGCTCTTCATGTCCCCTAAACAACTCCACACCAGCAGGCTACTGGATGCCACAAAGTGCCTGGTGCAATTAGGAAAGGAGGAAGGAGGGAGAGAAGAAAAGAGAGGGAAAGGATGGAAGAAAAGACAGGGAGGGGATAGAGGAGAGGAGAGGAGAGGAGAGGAGAGGAGAGGAGAGGAGAGGAGAGGAGAGGAGAGGAGAGGAGAGGAGAGGAGAGGAGCAGGTTGGCTATGTGACACCTCTCTCTGTTCTCTGTCTTAGTCAGTGCAGTGACGTCAGCTTTTTAACAGCACTGGTGTCAAATCTGGCCTTCCTCCTGTTTCTAGAGCCAGGAAGACAGCCTGAAAGAGATTATAAGACAGTAAATGTGGATTTTTCATGTATATTTATGAGACATTTATCCTTTTTGATCACCGCAAAATGCATGCATTCTTAAAGAGGATGGACACAATATCAAAGAACACCTGTGCAATTTAATGTCACCTTTGTGAAGCTTTAAATGTTTCATTTTGTACTGTAGCCTCACCTCTCTCTGCACTCCCACTTACTGAGGAAAATGGCAGAGCAACAAACTGGAAGGATGGCTTTGCTTTTTAAAGAGCAGCTTACAGTAATTTTGGCAATTGCATTTGTACAACACAACATTTCGTCAGTGTTTCTCACTCATCTGCACGACGAGCAGTATGGATACAAAGGTAAGTTATCTTACATACAATATTCAGTGTTACACAGCCCATATCATCAGGACTAAATGTTGCAACGACTTTAACTAATGTCCCCCAAAACCTCTGGGGATACCACAAATAAAATACCTAAAACGCCACTGCAGATATCATGTGTCTCCACACAGCACCAAACACAAACATTATAACCGTAGGAAGTACATTAACTTTTTAATCACTCAGGTTTAACTGCATATGGAGGTGCATCAAGTTCACAATTAAATATTAATGGTAATACAGGGGAAACTAAGGTTTATGGCTCTTGATGCACAACATTAAGCACATTAAAGTCTGATGTCTGTGAAGGTTCTCGGTCATCCAGGTCATCGTAGTCAAAGGAGCTTGCAAAGAAAAGCGTCTGGACTTCTTTAAGTTACTTGAAGACGTTTCACCTCTCATCCGAGAAGCTTCTTCAGTTCTAAGGTCAAATGGTGGGGAGTCCCAGATATAAACCTAGTGGGAGTATCCCCCCACAGAGGGACAAAAGGACCCCCTGATGATCCTCTAATCGCCTGAGCCAAGGTGTGAAACTGGGTGTGGGTCCCAATCAGCCAGAGTTTCGGGTGTGTTCATTGTGAAACCTGGCCCCACCTTATCATGCGAATTCCTGAGGTCAGATGGCCCAGGATGTGAGTGGGCGTTAAGGCGTCTGGGAAAGGATCTCAAAACTGGATTATAGATGGCAGAGAGTTGGTGTCGTAAACCACCGCCTCTGTTCAAAGATGGTCGCTCACAGTGGACATAGATGACTTCTTTCACTCCTCTTTCAAACCATCTGTCCTCTCTGTCCAAAATGTGAACATTGGTATCCTCGAAAGAGTGTCCTTTATCCTTAAGATGCAGATGGACAGCTGAGTCTTGTCCTGTGGAGGTGGCTCTTCTGTGTTGTGCCATGCGCTTGTGAAGTGGCTGTTTGGTCTCTCCAATGTAGAGGTCTGGGCATTCCTCGCTGCACTGTACAGCATACACCACATTGTTAAGTCTGTGTTTTGGCGTTTTGTCTTTCGGGTGAACCAGTTTTTGTCTGAGCGTGTTGCTGGGTCTGAAATGCACCGGGATGTCATGCTTGGAGAAAACTCTCCTAAGTTTTTCTGATACACCGGCTACATAGGGGATGACAATGTTGTTGCGTCTGTCCTTCTTATCCTCCCTCGCTGGTGTCTGGTCTTCTTTTCTGTGCCTCTTTGCTGACTTTAAGAACGCCCATTTAGGATAGCCGCACGTTTTGAGTGCTTCCTTTACATGTGTGTGTTCCTTCTTTTTTCCTTCAGGCTTAGAGGGAACATGTTCTGCCCGGTGGTGTAGGGTCCTAATTACTCCAATTTTGTGTTCCAAAGGGTGATGGGAGTCAAAGAGGAGGTACTGGTCCGTGTGTGTGGGCTTCCGGTAAACTTCGATGTTGAGCTTGCTGTTCTCTTCAATGTGCACAGCGCAGTCCAGGAAAGGCAAACAGTTATCCTTTGTGTCTTCCCTGGTGAACTTGATGTTTTTATCCACAGCGTTAATGTGAGCAGTGAAGGATTCCACTTCTTGTGTCTTGATTTTGACCCAGGTGTCGTCCACATATCTGTACCAGTGGCTGGGTACTCTTCCTTTGAAAGAGCCAAGAGCCTTCCTTTCCACTTCCTCCATGTAAAGGTTGGCTACAATAGGTGATACGGGGGAGCCCATGGCACAGCCATGTTTTTGTCTGTAAAAGCCTTCGTTGTATTTGAAATATGTAGTGGTGAGGCAGAGGTCTAACAGTGTGCAAATCTGATCGGGTGTGAAGTTGGTCCTGTCCTCCAAGGAGCTGTCTTCTTGTAGTCGTTTTCTGACAGTCTCCACGGCCTCCGTGGTGGGTATGCAAGTGAAGAGAGAGACTACATCAAAGGACACCATGGTTTCATCTGGATCCAGGGTAAGTTTCTGGACCTTGTCAGTGAAGTCGGTGGAGTTCTTGATGTGGTGTGGGGTGTTCCCCACAAGAGGAGCAAGGATGGTTAAAGTCTGATGTGCAACACTGGAAGACTTCGTGCCCATCACTTCTGTCTGTTCATCTGTATGCCGGGTCTCATAAAGAAACAGTCTGTATGTGTTGTTTCCAGTTCATTAAAATGATATGTGCAGCTGATTGGAATGCCGGGATATAAATATTAAATATTAAATTATGTATGATTTTTTTTTTTTTTTTTGCAAGTAGTTGCTGGAGGTTGCTGGCTGTCACTAAGTGAAAAACATTACAAAAAGGATGCTGCATCTGGTAACTGCTTTGTAGGGACACCAACTTTTCTGCAAACTGTCCCCAAGTACTCTCGAAACAGTAGTGAAACTGCAAAAACTGATGCAAACTAGAAGTGAAAGTTGTACCTTTTGAAATATGTCATTTGCAGTAGTAATGATAAATATTTAATTTGAAAGTGTACTGTCTTCGTCTATGTTACCCAACATTTTCTATGCAAACTACAGGTGACGTCAGCACACTGCTAGCAACTAAAGCACTGAGATTTTTGGTGAAGTGCCATATACCCCTAACAGCCAATTTCAAATAGTGACTGCCAGCAACCGCTTGCCAACCGGTCAGGGAATACACATTTTCCCTAGCAACCAGTTGTTGCCAGGGGACCAATCTCTTTATAGCAACAGTTTAATTGGAGTTAATCTTTCTACATGTTTAGATGTGGTAGTTGTCAACAACGTGTAGCTTTAATTTGATCATTCTTCTTGACTTGTTCAGTGAATCTAATGCTGACGTTAATTATTCGTTTTCCTTTACCATATGCACATTTATCATCATGGGACATACGCTTCTTTCCTCATTAGACTCTTGAGCGTTAGCTCACTCTCTTACCTGTTGGATTTACTCTATCATTATCATTGTTGAGCTGTGGGTATTGATATATTATCATTTTCCTTATTTATACGATGTCTTGATATGCTATCCTGTTACTTTATGTGGGAAAGTAACTGTGCCGTAAGCTGCTTTGGTGCTGGCGGTATGCAGTGCCATACGGCTGTAGCTAAGTCTTGGAGAGATAATGGCTTATTGTCTGCTTCTCCTCAACCATCAACAGATTAGAGGCATGTAGACACGCAGGCTCTCCCTCTCGTTTTCTCTTTTGCTCGTTCTCCTCCTGCTTTTTTCTTCTCGCCTCTCCCCAGTCCTCTCCTTTCACTCCTCTTATCTAATTTTTCTTCTCTATAAGCTCTCACTCTGCCTCCTCTTACGCCCACCTGGCACCCCACCTAATTTTTAAACCTGTTCACTCTATTTTCAAATTTCTTTTTCTTTTTCTTTACGGCCAGAAACATAAGAAAACTGCAGCGTCAGCGTAATCCCACCACCAGCGCCGCACACTCACCCCACCTCACTCTTTTGGTCCCCGTGTCTCTGTTTCTGTGTTACTGACCAGAAAGCTGTTTATAATACCAACAGTGGGTGATGTGGCCATCTGACATTTAGACAAATGATCTACGGAAGCGGCAGAGGAAATTGAGAGGGGGAAATGAGAGCAAAAAAGCGTAGAAAATGAAAGAGCAGGCAAATATAAGAAAGAGGTACTGAGGCAAAGAGAGAGCGAGCAAAAGTAGAAACTGGGAGAGGCAGAAAGTAGCACAGGAAGAGGATAAAAAGAGAAAACAAAAATCAGTGACGAGAGAGGGAGGAAATGAGCAGATGTTAAAGAAAATGAAGAGACAGCAGGTGGAGAAATAGATAGAGAGCAGATGAGACTGTGAGTTATTTCAGTGGTCATATAGACATCTCAATGAAAATGCCAACAACCTAATCAAAGAACTCAAAAGGGCAGAGAGAGGAGCAGGGGTAAGAAACATCACAAGGAAATGGAAAGCAGAGTGAGAAGGAACGAGGTAGAGGAAGTTGGTGAGAAAGTGAGGGCCGAGAGGGACAGAGAGAGGAGGAGAGAGAGATGGAAGAAGAAAGGGAGGACAGACATTGAGGGAATAGCTGGAGAAGGAGGAGGAGGAGGAGAGCAATGAAAGTGAGGAGACAGTGGAGACAAAGGGAAGAAGAAAATTCAGAAGACTGAGTGACAGGGAGAAGAAAAAGCAGACAAACGATACACAAAGCAAAGGATGAAATGTAGAGATAAGAATCAGAGTCATGGATGAAAGAAGGGGGAAAGACATGAGGAGGGAGAAAAGGGCAGAGGGATGAAACAAGAGATGAGATAAGGGATGAGTGGAAAGCAAAGGGAAGAAAATGGGGTGAGAGAAAGAGAGTCGAGAGAATTGCTTGCTTCTTGACATTCAGGAAGCAGTACTTGAAACTCGTTATAGAGGCAGCTTATTGTCTAACATGCTAAAGGGGCTTGATAATGTCTTTGCTGGTAAGTTTTGGCAGAATTAGAACAAATTTGACTTCAAAAACACCAAAAAAAAGTTAGACTTATACATCAATAAAAACAAGGCAACTGGGATTTGCTTATTATCCACCACCCTGCATTATTTTTCATCCTCTTTCTCCTCGGCTTTGCTTTCTCTATGGATTCCAACATTGGGAAAAGATTTCTGGCTCTGGACTCCTTAAAATGTAGGATGGTTTGTTTGCTTGATTTAAAGGCAAACAAACAGGCAGGATGACAGGCAGAAAAGCCCGGTAATTCAGCTATGGTTTGTCAGACATGAAGTAAGCAAATGCCATTGTTCAGATTTAATGGCCTGTAAAGGACACTGCAACATCAATTTTCATACAGATCTCTGTGTGTGTGTACTATACACGCAATGTTTGACAACTTTTAGAGCAACCAAAATACAGAACTTCACCTTAAAGGGGTGTTTAACTCTTTCTTCTACAAAGACAGCATTTGATGACCTCCCCTGTACTCTTAATGACATGTTTTGACACCACAGTATATATCAATAAAGATGTGGTTTGACTACCATTAGAACAGGATGTTCCAAGACCTGGAGACCACCCTCACTAACTTCTTTATTTTGTTTGATAAGCAGGCCAGAAATATAACAGAAAATAGCTTCAAAGGTTACTCCTAGTAGCCTTTTAAGAGGTAAAGAGTTAAGTAGAGACTGTTATAATCAGCAAATTAATTTTAAGGAGTCAAGAGCAGGAGACAGAAAATATAAGCCAAACTGAAAGTGAGTATTTAATGCTGATACCGTAAGTCTGAAGGATTACAAAGTCCAAGTCCAAGAATACACGAAAAGAAAAGCCAGGAAATCCAAATATCCAGAAATCACTTGAAACACAAGCTCGGGAACCACGGGGGGATTCACAGTTAAGTGGACAATACAACAAAGCACAAAGGAAGGCTGAGCCAATATATACACAAAAGGTAACAAGGGAAGTTAAACAGGAGGGGAACTAAACACAAAAACACTAAATGCAGAGAAACTAGGCATCAAAATATTATGGGAAACTAAAAAAGACGCAGACTCAAAAACTAAAAGCACTAAAAGCTTCAAGGCTACAACTATAAAAGTGAACAACCGAGCACATAAAGAACCCAAGGAGCAAAAAATTAAATGCAAAACTCAAAGAACAGACTAAACACATGCAGAGGATACAGGGGAGGGATAATAAACAAAACACCAGAAAGAGTGTAAACAACCCTACATTTCAAAAAGAGCGAAACTCAAACATGAATCATACTCAAAAGAAAGAGGAACCATGAACTCGCTAAACCCTAAGCCCAGGGACCGTGATAGAAGTGCCCGTAATATTTCTCTGGTATGTTACAACACATTAATAGTAGCTACATCACATAAACCATGCATTCTCATCCCAGTGCAGTTTCTCAGACGCCACCTGTGTCCTTTGGTGCTGCAGCTATATCAGCAACTGAAAGATAATGGCTCCTTTTCAGAGACCTACAACAGGAGGCTGGAGAGGTGGTGGAAGCACAGTTTGCAGGGTTATCAGTCAGGACTGTGGTTCATGTCCCATCGGGACCTAGTGGGTGTTTTTTTCCCTACATACTTTGAATTTCATTTTAGACAGGTTTAGGATGTAAAAGCTACTTTGTTGGTTATGTTTAGGAAAAAAACATGATTTGGGTTAAAACAAGCCCCTTCACAGGGGTAACACTCCATGTTGACAAGTGAAGAAAGTTGGAGCCAAGAACTCTTATGCCATAACCCAGTTGTGTGTAAATGAGCACCAGCAGTTTTGACGAAACGGCCCTAATTGACACCCCGGGGATGAAGACGGTCTGGCATGAAACTGTTCTACAGTAATTACTCTAAAACTATTACAATACTGGGCTGTATAGAAGTTGAGCCTTACAATTTAATATCATAACGAGCCACTGTACTTTATTTTAGTCTCCTCGCTGTAATCATTACCAAGGATTTGACGATATCTTAAAGAACTTGCATCTAATAACACATCATTAGATATATATCATGACACAAACATTCAGAGTCAGCTCATCATAGCTGGCTGTAATTGTAAAGTGCTTAGTATTCTGCAGTGTGGCCACAGCTAACCCTGGTCCGAATCCGGGTCACGGCATTGTGAAACAGTGTCACGGCAGATGAGCTTCATTTAACCCAGCCACTGGGCCACAAGCCAGTACACTCCTAGTGCTGGTCCCAAGCCCAGATACATGGAGAGTGTTACACCAGGAAGGGCATCTGGTAAAAACTTTTCACCAAGTCAAACTTCCAGATCATCAAGAATGGGGTTTCCGTACTGAGTTAGATGGAGGCATATTATCTGTTATTGTGAGCCCTAAAGGAAGCAGCCAGAAGACAACAAGCATTAATTTTCGCATTAATTTTAAAATACTCCTCTATACATTTAGGGCTATTCATTCTCTCTCCACATCATACATCTCTGATTTGGTACAGATCTCCATCCCATCCCGGTGCCTCAGATCCTCCTCTTCTCTCCTTCTTTCTGTTCCTTCCTTTCATCTTATTACCATGGGGGGCAGGGCTTTTAGTCACTCTGCCCTTCCACTTTGGAATTCCCTTCCCCCTGACCTCAGAAACATCACTTCATTCCCCCTTTTTAAGTCCACCCTCAAAACCCACCTCTTCAAGATAGCCTCCTCTAGATAACTTCTCCATGCTCTTAAACTTTCTTTTATTACTTTGTTTCTTTCCTGCTTTTATGCTTGTCTTTTTTTGCTCTGTACAGTGTTCTTGGGTGTTTTGAAAGGCGCTTTTAAATAAAATGTATTATTATTATTAGTAGTAGTTAAGTAGTATTTGCAGTCCACAGTACAGTAGCTCCTGTGTCATTACTGAACTCATGTTGCTTAATGTTATTAATGGCTGGTTAAAGCAAGCTGGAACTGTGGAGCTTAAAAACCATTCATGTAAAAAGTAAACTTGAAATGTCTACGACTGAATTTATTTTAATTTCATGAGCCAATTTAAAAAATAAGTTCAGTTATGACCCAAACACTTTCCAAATAACCAACATCTCACATTAAGAACATTATTTGGAAAGTGTTTGGGTCATAACTGAACTTATTTTTTAAATTGGCTCATGAAATTAAAATAAATTCAGTCGTAGACATTTCAAGTTTACTTTTTACATGAATGGTTTTTAAGCTCCACAGTTCCAGCTTGCTTTAACCAGCCATTAATAACATTAAGCAACTAATGTGAGATGTAACAAAGCACTAAAATTCCACAATCCACTAACTATCTAGCTCCTCTTTTCCTTGTAGAGCTGCAGCACCCTCTTCCAGTGATAACAAGTCCTTATGGCAATTATCCATCTGAATCAGTGTGTTCACTTCATTAAAATATTCCTTTTGTCTGATAGGAAACCCTTAATTAATCTTACTCAAACATTTGGACAACCACGCTTAAGCATAACACTGGTTACTTAGCTCGGGTGTTCCATTGCTAACTTAAACTAAATACTCTTCCTCAGCTGTGTAAAGACAGGAAACCACGTCACACATCCAAAACGATCAGATCTAATCACAACACCATCCATCCACCCATCTTTATGTATAAAGCACCTTAAAAGCTGACACAACGTTTATGCATTGGAACTATATGATAAAAATACAAAAGATATAAATAAAAAAAAACACAATTTAAGAAAGTCAAATAATTAAAAGAACAACTAAAAGAAAAAGTAACACACAAGTGAAACAGGCATCACAGCACTTTATTACAAAACTAAATTTAAGATATGAACTCACACATTATTGGTCAAGTGAGTCTTGAAACTGTTCATACCATCAGCAAGTGTCTCCTGCTACAATACTTTCACCTACTTGATGACTCAACATTCAAGTGTGACGCAGCTCAAAGAAAGTATGGTATTACATCCTTATATGTAGCCTACTTTTCCCTTAAAGGCATCAACATTTACAGTATTCGTCTATATTTATCATGAACTGTACATTCAGGGATTCAGTTGTAATGGTTAAGGATAAGCTAATGGTTAAGTTGAGGGCCCGGGGTCCCCACAAATACAGGAGTACACGGTGTGTGTGTGCATGTGTCTGTATGTGTGTAGCTGATATTGCTACAGCTGGAGTCTTGGAGCATTTTACAACCTTCTCTTTATTATTTCCTTATCACACTGCTTAAGGCCTTCCCTCCTCCTCCTATTTCCCCTCTCCTCATTCAACCGTTTTCTCCTTAACCCCCTCCCTGCTTTCCTCACTCACTCACAATTTCCCACTCTTTTCCATTTTTCTGCACTTCCCCACTCCTCTCTTTGCCTTTCCTCTCCAGCTGACAGGGCAATAATACTCAGTTTACACTTTCGGATGTCAGCATAGCATGAAAACCTCAGAACATCAGTCGTAAGCCTTTTTAATCTTTTTCTTAACCTGAACTGAGAAATTGTTTCCAATGTTTCCACAGTGCTACCAGTTTAATTTGATTCTATTTTGTTTTATTTGATTCAACGACATTTTGGTGGCTGCAATCCTGCAATTTCCTTCAAGGATGGCGCAAGGAAGCATTGGTAATAAAGCACTTTGTGGTGGTTAATTGAAACAAATAAAATCTAAATTTAACAAGCAACAATTAAACAGCCATTATGTGCTAAGAACTTGGTTTGGCCTTTGGACTCTGGAAACTTATTTCAACCCTTGTTTTCTGGTATTTAAGCACAGTTAAGAGGTCTTGCCTTTGCTCTATCTCTCCACCGGCTTTCTCTTCTCTCCTGCTCTGCTGTTACAAGGATACCTTGTAAAAAGTCTTCAACAAATCAGCAATTGTGCCAGTCAGTCACATAGCCTGCCTGTAACACAACCAATCAACCAGCAAGTCAGTCAGTCAGTTTACAAGCAGTTCATCGTTTAGTCAGTAAATCAAACAGTCAGTCAGTAAGCCTTCTGGCCTGTTTCTCACCTCCTCCCTCACTCTTCCTCACCCACCGTCCCTCCTGCAGGGCCGTACTGCGGCATCCCACTGTATCGTGGGACCTTTTCAACAGTACCCCCTGTGATGTTCGTTTCCAGAAGCTAACATCTATTAACACCCCCTCCAAGCTTCTCTCCTCTCCTTTCAGAACTAGTTTCCAACCTCCCTTCTTCTACCTCCTCCGTCTTGTTCTCTTCGTGTACCACGGGACCATTTTTTGCTGCGTCCTCATGATGTAGGTTCAACACTGCTAGCGACCATTACCAATCATTAAAAATGGATAGAATAAGAACGATGCTACTGGAGCAACGATAGCCTGTGGCTAGTGCATTTATTCTCAAATGCACGCACACACACGCTGAGTGGAAAATGTCTAAACACAAGTTCACACACAAAGACGCAGGTTATCGATGCAAGCACACACAGAATTATTCAAAACACCTTCTTATCTACAGCTCCATAGTTTACATTTGCACGCTGTACTATTCCTGCGCTCATCTGCGCACGCAAACTTCCAGACGTAAGTACATAAACACAAATTCTTTCACATGGGCGCACTCATAGAAGCAAATATAAACACTCGTGCAAGCTAACGTACATGCATAAACAAATTCAAAACTAACACATTCACTTCAACTCACAATACTAAACTAATATGACACACAGCTTGTACTGCTCTCGCATGGTTGCACTCAGAAAAGCTGTATACACCAAATGATGTCTAAACACGGTGGCACATGCATTCTTTTAGCTTACGCACGGACATTTACACACAAAAGGGCACTCAAGCAGAAAGTAATCCCCTCACTGATCCCCCTAACACACGCGGCTCTAACCCTAACTCTAAGCATTTTTCTCTTCAAGGCAAAGACAAACACTTTTGCACACGGACGCTTTATTCTTCAAAACATTTCATCCTCTGCAGACTTTTTAAATTTTCACAGAGAATGATACTGCAACACTCAGCGACCCTGTTAATGTGACTGACAGCGGCATTAAAACACTGGACTGTTCAGTAGATGAGTGGGGTACAGATAATTTGAGGAAAAAACAAGGGACGACAGGGAGATGGGAGGTGGTTGTCAGGAAGAGAGGAACACAGAGACAGAGACACTAATAAACAATCTGAACCCTTTGCCAACCTGGAGAGTAATTATCACTGTGGCTCTATGTCGTTCCCCGTGTGGGTCGTGTGTGTGTACGTGTGCGTGTGTGTCTCACTGTCTCGCTCTCTCCCTAAAATCACATTAATGGATGAAAGTGGCTTCTGCTGCTGCTGACTCGTCGCTTTGAAATGGAAATGTAACTCATTGGCTCCATATGTAGAATGCACATCCACACACACTCATAAATACCCGACACACGCGCAACCACCCCACACACACGCACACACACACGGAGTGTAGGTACGCTCTCCCAGTGTCAAACAAACACACACATACACACACTTTGCCCTTAAACCATGGAACTAAGTGAGAGAAAAAACTGAAATAACACTAATGTAACATTAACAGACACATTAGCCTGTTTAATGTTAGCCTGCTAGCCAGCTATTAGCCTACAGCTTGTAGAAAATGTCATGCTAACAGAGAGGCAAAGCGGAAATAATAAAACAGCAAACGTGCCGCACTGACAGACCCATTAGCCTTTAAATTCATCGTGTGGCTTCACCAGACCAGCAGATTTGAAGCTGCAGGGTATACACGATTGACACTCATTCGATATGAGATAGTTATACAAACTCGTGCCTTTGAGTAAATCACTGAATTAAGACCAGTTCTTACCAGCTCACCCTGCACTGTCATCAAAAAGTGATTCTCCCTACCTGGTTTAGTAATTACCATATTACTTTTATCTGGGTTATTTAAGTTTCATAGCTATGGGGAATCGTGCAGTGAGGAATAGTTTACACAGACCAGCTAAGGAACTAGATGAAAAAACCCTCAGCATCCCAGTTCAAGGAGTGCTGATGCTGTGCCGGAGGATCAGGGCTGCAGAAGGCACAAAAAAAAGAACTTCTCAACCTCATTTCGTAACACGCACTTTAACACTTAGAGCACGTCTTTTGTGGGAATGCGTCACTCAACTAAAAACATTTCCTAAATTGCCCTTGCATTTGTGAAAAGAAGTTTGTTCATTTCTAGAAGAAGTGTGAAGCATGAAGCAGCCAATGTGGCGGACTGCTATTTGAGCCACCGCTACCAGCATGCATTGCACGGCCACTAATGGGACAAATGAACGGGAAGCAGTGGAAATTATGAACTTTACTGGAATTGGTTAAAAAATGTACCATAGCTGTTGATGTACTGAATAATCTGTCAAATTAAATTTGGATATTAGTTTTCATGGGTGTCTTGTAGTCACGCCGACAGATCTTTCATTATGAACTCCATTTGAGAGGTTCATTTCATGCTTATTTTTAGAGCTGGCTGGCTGAGTAATCCTGTGTTATGAAATAACCCTCAGCTCCCACCACAGCGAGGCGTCTGCACCACAAGGTGCAGGAAAACAGCAACAAACTGCTGTGCCAAACGTGGCTGCATTAAAAACTCCGCAGCAGCCGAATGCAAAGTTTAAGACATGATGCAAACTGAGGGTGTCATAGTTTGTTGCAGCTGATAGCTATATGATGTATCTGGGGTTTTAATGGCATGCAGCAGAACTTTATTTAGATTTATTTCATTTATTCAGGCAAAACACTATTAAAAAGATGAATTTAGTGGTCTCTGTTACTCAGCATTACCATTAACATGGTGGTTCTGACATGACATTTATCCTTGCATACAAATGGGTGGTAAAACACAACTGGGCGAGCAATGCAACACCACTTTTATAGTACTCGTAATTTTGAGGTCTGTCAAGCCATTCCATATGATATACACATGGGCTTTTATTTCCCTTTTTTCATGCTGTCCTCTCAGATTTTAAATGACAGATAGATGTGAGATTCTGCTGTGTGTGATGCAGTATTTACTGCTAGCATGAAATATTTGAGTCCAGTCATTAATATCAACAGATTTCAGAGCCCTGTGTGACCGTGCCTTTAGGTCAGTTTGGCGGATTTCCCTTCGCATCCAAGTTATAAATTCACGGCAGACATGGTTATGATGTCATTACTTAATGCTAGACATTACTAGCCGAGCAGCACAAGATGGAAAAGTCATTCCTGATTAATTGCGTCTGCTGGGGAATACATTTTCATTTTCTCTTTCACTTTGTCTCCCCCTGCATAGCATAGCAGCGCCTCCTGTTCCTCTCTGTTCCAATCTCTCACACCCTTGTTCTGCTCTCTGCTTTTTCCTTAACTTATCTCTCTCTCTCTCTCTGTGTCTTCATATGCATTCTCATTTCCACTCTTAGTCTTTCTCTCACTGCCCTCTCCCCCCTGTATTAGTGTACTGTATGTAGGCCATGGCTCTGTTAAAAGTTCTGTCATTTGAACACTATAAAGACAGATTACTTGCTCGTTTTGCTCAAACCAGGATGGATGGCTAAAAAGGAAAGACTTTTTCTTTCCAACATAACAAGCATAATGGCCCATATATGTTTAACATCTATTGTGTATGTTAGCCAATAATTAACTGCTGTGACCCAGTAGCGCCTTCTATTGTTTTTCCCTTTATATGTTCTACACGCACATAAATATGCATATTTAAATTTCAGATTTCAGTATTTGTTACATCTCTATGTATGCCTCACTCTCTCTCACACACACGCCACCTCGTTCTTCTCCACTGAAGTGTGTACTCAGTAGTTAACTGTATTGAAGCGTGTGTGTGTGTGTGTGTGTGTGTGTGTGTGTGTGTGTGTGTGTGTGTGTGTGTGTGTGTGTGTGTGTGTGTTCTCTGGTCTCTCCGGACATCTAGAAGAACTCTTAAGTACCTGAAAATCATCAGCACTCAATGAGTTGTCTCACTCTGTCTGTTGCAGGTGCACCGACACGTAAAGGGTCTCTTCTGCAGTGTCTCAAGCTCAGATTATTTGAAATGTGTGTTAGTGTGACTGAGGGGAATCAATTACAAAACAAACACCAGAGAACACCTGAACGCGCGTGTGTGTGTGTGTGTGTGTGTGTGTGTGTGTGTGTGTAGCTTTTTATTATTTATTACGCAAGCATAGTGGGATGTAATAATTGTTCCAGTACTCCTCTTGCAAATGAAGCAGTAAATTATAAAGATATGCATGCAAATGTACAATACAAACTCCAATGTCACGAACAAAAACAGTGCATCTCATGGAAATTGTTACATTTTTACATAAACAAACCTCTGGTCATTTTTGGATAGTGTCTATGAATAAATTCAGTATGTGCAAAGCAGCAGCACGTAAAACTGCCATTTTATTTTTATGTTATTACAAATTTCATTTATTTTCATAATTCAGTGACTGGAATCTTCAGCAGGACCAACTGCAACTACAAAGCAATGAGCAACAAACAAATTGCTTCACATGTGGGTGGAGCTTTAAAAATGTCTTAGGTGGTAGCAGGTGGAAGCTGACCTATTGAAACCTCTGACATCCAGGGTCTGGTGTTCTCTTGATGTGCTACTTTAAGGCCTTCAAAAAAGATGGTTCAACATCCAAGGGAAGAAATAAAAAATAAATCCTTTCATTGTGCAAGAAATCACAGGAAACCCCAGTGAGTGGAAAATAAAATTTGAAGTCTCTCGGAAGGGGATGCACAAATTTACCTGAAAGGTGGGTGTGTCAGGAAAAAGCACATGCTGCCCACACGCATCATTAAAGCAAAGCTATAGATTCCTGGCACAGGCAAAGACTAGTGCCCCCACTTATAATAAAGTTTCACGTGCACAGAATGGGGCCTGATAGAGATATATGCACCATCCCATTCATAAAGATAAACTTAAAAGAACAACGTGCTCACTTGTGTGACTCATTATCACAAACATTTAGGAGAAAGGGAAATTTGATAATGCATATAGTGAGGTCATAAATTCAAGAGTGACTGTAAAAAATATTGAATCACTTTACCTATAATGATCTGTCAACTCATACATTTAATTTTACTGCAGATCACTTAATCCAAGTGATAAAGTGAATCCAAGCATATCTCACTTGGATTCACTTTATCACCAGCATTAAAACCAGCAGAGTTATTATTTGTGGGCAGCACAGTGGTGTGGTGGTTAGTCCTTCAAAAAACCAACAGTGCGTAACCTGGTGGGGATGACACTGTGTACAGTTTGAATGCTGATCAGTTGGAAAGTGGACCAGAACAGGAAAGGGAGTAGGAAGGAGTTCACCAAGTACCGAGAGAAGTAAGGGGGGAAAAAATTAAAACAATAGTATGAAAGGCACAGATTTTATATAGTATACTATACATGTTCAATTCAATCTTATTCATAGAGCACCAAACCACAGCAGACCTCAAATTGCTTTATTTTGAAAATAAAGCCCATAAAAGAATACAGGAAAAACCCCAACAATCAAATTAACCCGTCTCAGCAAGCACTTGGTGATAGTGGGAAGGAAAAACTCCCTTTTGACAGGAAGAGACCTCAGGGAGGGGCAGCTCTCTGCCACAAACGGTTGGGCAGGTGGACATGCAGCCATGATGGACACATCTTCACTATATGCTCATATGCATATGTTTTGAGAAAATCTGCTGAATTTATGACCAATTATTCTCACAAAATCATTACGTTCTATATGCTCATTATCACTCGTGGCAATAATATGAGCCACTGTCACTGTAACAGTTTAATTTTCAATAAATATCTCAGAGTGGGGAAACTATACGGTTGTTTTGGCAAGTTGTTAAGTGACCAGTTTGATAGATTCAAATATATAAGTACAGCAACAAGTCATCCATATTAACGGATAATGGATGCAGTAAATAAATGGAAGAATAGCATCCATCGACATTACTGAAATGCACTGAACATTTATGGTTGTGAACTGTGATTAAAAAAAGCCTACAGGTGTATGTACATAAATCTGATTAATGCATGACGCAGACCATTTTCAGTTTTTGTGTGCTTGTATACATTTGATATGGCTTCCACACAGGATTTTATAAATTAAGTCACTGGACCTTGAAATAATGTGTTCTGGACAGATGAATCAAAGGTGTTTGTTTAGCCACAGTAACAGAGCAAAGCTTTTCAGGAGAAGAAGTGATGGAAAACTGTAATGGAAATATTTGTCAGATTACAGTACATACAAGAAAACCTTCAAATATCTTTCAGCTTAAGAGTGGACACAAATCCAGAGAGCCAATGTCAGGAACTGGTGGACAAAGCAGCAAAAAGAAGTTATTTCAATTACAGAGGACAATAGCTTCTGAAGCCATGAGTGTACCTACTTTTCCACACAGACTAAATTACATCGATTCATATTTTTGCTAAATAAATAATTGAAAAAGCAATTTTTTTCTTGATGAGTTGTTTTATTACTTTTATTCAGACTGTTTCAAATCATTTCTTATCCAAGTATATCAAAAAGCCAAAATTTGGTAGGGTGGTGCTTAGTTTTTTTTTTTTATAATGAACAGCACAAGCACAGAGACACAAACTTGCACATGCACATGCTTTTGCATATGCACAGTCACTGAGATGTAGCTACGACAGTCTGGACAAATGCAGAGCATCTGGTGAGTGACAGTGTCAGTACTAATCAGAGCATTTCAACTCTACTGGTTTTCAATATATAACCTTTGATTTTGCATTCGTCCTAGAAGGGAAACCTACTTTCCAGGCAAAATAAGTAACAATTTATTTGAACTCACTGTATTTATCAATCATAGGCAGAAGACAAACGCTTATATTTAAACACTTTAAGATAGCTTTATATAAACAATTGAAAAATGTAACTTCTCAATTTCTCCTACACAGTCGTATTCCATTATGCCAACATTTCATATATTAACACGTTCCTTCCATTTACATGCATCATAAATGCATGTGATAAACATTACAAACATTAGTTTCACTTATTTAACTATTCCCCACATCTTTATGTCATACCCTTATGCCTCAGTAATGAGATAACAGGTGGTTGCATATGGAGAGAAATCATTAGCCAGGGCTGACACCTGAGCAAAATTTATTCACTGAAGATGATGTAGGCCATGAATGAAAGATTTAGGAACAGCTAAGTAAGTGGACTTTGCTTTAGAAACATTTACCACAAGCACGTCCGTGTCCCCAAGGTTAAAAAATAAAGAACTGCATGCTCAAGTCTTCTAAAATACTGTTAACATAATATTAAATGGCGTCTGACATATACACCCACTTCTTCTTTCACATTTTCTCATGCTTTCTGGAGTTTCACTGCAAGAGGTTTCACACTTTTTCTATACATCTAATTCCCTCGGTTTGCTGTTTCTAAAGTGAATGTGGATTGTGCAGATAGCTCTATTTTAATTAGCTACCTTCTCACAGTATATGTGTGTCTGTGTGTGTGTGTGTCTCCATTTGTGCATTTCCCGTGTGGGATATTAGTATGCCAAGCAGGGGGACAGACAGCTAGTTCCAATATCTTGTTGTTTGGCATTGATTCAATGTCAGCTAATTGTCACCGTGCGCATATACTTTCATTTGTGTGTCTGAGTGTGGATGTGTCAGTACGTGCATTTGGGGCTAAATGTCCCGATAAACATTAAAAAGCTTCAAAAAACACAGACATTTAATCAGTTCTCACTTTGAAAGGGGAGCAGAAATAAGTCACTGGAATGTCCTATGTGTCGGAGTCTGCGTGTGTGTGTTGGCGTGTGTGTCGGTGTGTGTGTGTGCTCCTTTAAGAGTATAAGTGTGTGCGCGAGTGATTAAACAAGTGCTTCATAGTCCCAGTGGGAGTCTAAAATGAAGTTCTCAGACATGTTATTCTCAGTAGTGTGTGCGTGTGCGTGTGTGTGTGTGTGTGCGTGTTCGTGTGTGTTTGTGAGAGTGTGCCAAAAATGTCTTTTGTACAGTCCCCTGTAGAGTGTCGTTAACAATGTATCAATTATATAAGCAGTAGCTGGGTTTTATGGGAATTATCATCACAGTTGGACATTTGGACATTTCTCGGCTATAACAACCTGTTGATGAAAAGGCTGAGTTTATTTTTTATTTATCTTTATTCCTGCTTGAGCTTCTGATGAAGGAAACGTAACTTGGCGAGTGAATGTAATGTAATGACAGTGAATAATTGAACTGGACATTTCGCAAAAAAAGATGTGGCTTCCAATAAACACAATGTTGATACACAGTTGGAATAATATTTATTTTATTTAATCATTAACTGATGTTCTTCAAATGCAAATTTCAATGTTCAAATTTAACTAAACCTAATAATGATAATGTATTTATAGAATATTTCGGCCAGTTAAAAGTTGCTTTGATCTCGACTATATTTGTTAAAAAAAAATTGAGCCTGCTAGCAAAAACAACTACAACAATAATAATTGTGATAATAATCATAATAAATAGGAGTCGTGAATACAAGAATAAATTATGGGGCAATTATGAGTAGAACACCAAATATCACTGAATGACAGGGACTGAGATTCTAGGTAACATTTTCCTAAATTACTTTGAAAATATAATAATGAAACAAATTACAAGCATCATAAAAAGCTTGAGGACTATTTAAAGAAACATGTTCTTCACCTGGGCTTTTTTTTTTTCTTTTAGCTGCAGTCATATCTGACTTTTTATGATATTTTTACGCGACATTTCCAGACAATCAATTATTAGTTGTGTTGGAATTTAAAGTGCGACATCACATTTAAAAGGGTGGCAACCATCTGGGGTTTGAGGTTTGACGAAATAAATTATTGCCACCCCTCCGTCTGTCTTTCCAGATGTCTGTATAACCTTTAATTTTCTCATTGTATTTCTGTGTGATTAACTCTTCAGTAACCAAAAGGCTTCATTGAGTCTATCATGTAATGCTTTGTTTAAATTGAGTAGCATAATCAAAGAGAGATGCAGAGATGTAGAGACTTCAAGGCTGATAAACACGGCATCAAACGCACAGACACGCACAGATCGGGACGAAAGATAAATCACAGGTGATAATCATAAACAGCTTAAAAACACATTTATCATATTTATCAACATACACAAATCGCACGCTGTCTTACATTTACTCAAATCCCTTTTTTTTCTGGGTTGATGGCCTGTGTTTATGGCAGAATACAGATGGATAAACATACAACCACCAAAACACACACACACGCACACACCCTCAATGTAATGCACAGTATTAAACATCCAGAGCAGTGTAACCCACAGCTTACACAAGAACAAAACAAGCTTACTTGCACACATATACATTTATCAAGAATTTTAGCACAGCTGGAGATCTACATCAGAGGGGGGAAGATCTGATGGGTCCATGCGTGAGAAGGGGAGTTTGGGAACAAAATACAGAGAGGACCAGCACTGAGGAAGAGAGGGAGGAGAAGCATACACAGAGAAGCTATTGATGACCTGAGTAACAGAGAAACGAATGTTAACACTTTTTTCTGTCTTCATCTATCTGTGGCACCAGGAAACTCTTGGCCACAGCCCCCCTCCCCCCAAATAAAAAGAGACCTGCTGGGCTGCTGACATGAAGCATCAATCCCCTGTTATACCATCACACTCCACGGCCTTTGAGAAAACTGCTCCTCTGTGTGAGTTCGACTCCACAAAATCACGTTCAACTATGAGCATGGGATTTCCCCTCTTCATGCCCTCCACAAAATCTCTCTCTGGTTATTTGTAGACTGTAAACTGAGTTAGTTGCTGAGCTGTGTCTCACACCAAACAGGACTTTTAACTGCTTCAAATGCAAAATTTTAATCACTTCATTTACTTAGAGGAGGTTATCTGGACAGCACAGAGGCCTGAAAACGAGCATGCCTACACTCCCCAGATGAAATATTGTGTCCAACTTGGCCGCTGCACGCTCTCTTCTCTCACGCGCACACGCACTCTCTTAACTCCCCGTGCTTGCACATAGGATATAGCTCTCACTCCCTCTTTTACACTCTCTCTGTCCATCTTAGTATCTCAAACACGCACACACAAAAAGGACGCATGCACGCAATGCCCGGAGCTGAGAGCGTGCGCGCACGCACGCACGCACGCACACGCGAAACTCTCCTGCACACACTCATACCAACGCTGTCTGCAGCAGCGAAACTGCATGCATTACCTTTCTGTCCCTCACTCTCGCCTGCGCGCGCACACGCAAAGTCCAACCTGCGAACACTGTGATCCTCCGGCACACGCGCGCGCATATGCATGTCTGCGCACGCAAACACGCAGGCGATGTGAAAACCTCCAAAACTCACCCTTGGACGAGGAGAAATCCCCCAAGAGAAGCCCCAGCAGGAGGAGAAGCGGGAGGTCGCGTCTCAGCCTTCCCGTTTTCTTCACGTTCAGCCTCCTCCACATCAGCAGCATCTCTGGCGTTCCTAAATCCGTCATTTTGCTATTAAATAAATCCAAGCTGGCTTAATTTTAAAGCCCTCTCCCCACCTTGCCGCTCTGCTTGACTGAAGGAAGCGGAGGGGGGTAAAAGAGGACGGCCGCCCCCCCTCCTCCTTATTCTTTCGTTTTTATATATTAAAAAAAAATACCCGAAGATCAATCACGAATATCCCCCACACACATGTCCATGTTAACGTTTGGACAGGACAACCGGTGACGGGTTGATGGTCTGAGATCGGGCAACACGCCGCTGGTGTGAGCTGTCATAGCAGAGACCGGAGGACCGGAGGAGAGAGACAGAGAGATGAAGAGATTTAGGGAAAGAGAGGAGAGAGATGGTCGGTAGGTCCGCACAGCACAGCGAGCGAGCGACGACTGAGAAAGGGGGGAGAGAGAGGGGGAGAGCGAGAGAGAGCATGGGAGAGAGAGGCAGAGTAAGAGTACGACAGACGGGTTAGTTGGGGAAGTAAAAGAGAGACGGTAAAAGTGGGTGATTGTGGAGGAGGAGGGGAGGATGGAAAGATGAAGAAAGAACGAGCCACTGGAAACGGAAGAAAGGAGGTAAGCAGGTGAAGAGAGGGATGAGGGGATGAGAGGAAAGGGGGGAAGCAAGTAAAGAAAGATGGAAAGTAATGGAAAAAGAAGGGGAAAGGTTTGAAGGAGAGAGGATAGACTGAAAGGGGTGGCGGACAGAAATTTCAGGAAAATTGAAGTGTGGAAGAAAGCGTGAAAAGGGAAAAACGGAGAATAAAAGCACAATGACGGAACAGAGCTGGCGCAAGAAATAAAAGAAGTCATAAGAGAAGGCGAGAAGGAAAAGGAATTAAAGGAAGGACAGAAAGAGGAGTGTGAATAAAATGATTGGAGAACTGTAGAGGTCTGGCAAGCAGAAGTCAGGAGAGAGGGGGAAAACAGAGAAGAGTTGGAGGATAAGAGTGACAGGGGGTGAAAGAGAAGAAGGAGGCCAAAGAAAAGATGGTGTTGGGGGGTGGCTGGGTAGGGGAATTTAGAGAGGATGGAGGCATACTAGATGCAGGAAGTGAGAAAGAGTGGGAGGAAAAAAAGACAAGACAAGTAAAGATGGATTTTAGCAAATGGAGGGAGAAGAAAGATCAGACAAAGACAGAGAAAAGAAAAGACAAGTGAAGAGGAAAGGGAAAGGAAGGTGACACAGATTTTTAAAAAAGGACAGGTTGGGGAAGAGGAAACAAAACAGGAAAGGTAAGTTAAAGAGCCAAGTGGGGTTAAATAGCCTATAAGACTTAAGTGAAGGAAGGGGATTGGAAATGTGGGCAGGCTGAGGAAAGACACAAGCAATATAAAGACAGAGTTGAAGTGACGGTTGCTGAAGGAAAGCTGACAGGAATGGGGGGAAAAAGAAGTTTTAAAAATGAGATGCTGATGTAGAGCTGTTAAAGAAAACTGAAAAACTAAAAACGACTGTTAGGAAGGAATAAAAGGGGAGAGTGGTGGCGCTAAAGAGAGGTAATGCTCTTGGCCGGCCTACCAAAGTCACACACACATACACACACACGAAAATACCTACTGCATATTTTCAATCACATTTCCAGACTATGTGCTTCCAGACTATGAGAAGGTCACCCGATGTTAAACTCACAAAAAATAATTTCACTCTACTTCTTGTTAATCAGTCTCAGTGTCACATTAAACACCACTCTGATCCTCTCATCTTTAAGAGTGAATGTGTGTGTGGCGTGTGTACCCCAAATGGAGCCACGAGCCAGTTATTGATCCCCGGTCCCCGGTGGCATGTACAGAGGATCAGACTAACAAGATTACAACGCTCCAAACACGACGTGGAGACTTAGCCCGCTGAGCCACAGACACGACCAACACACAGGAACATTTGAAGGCAAATGCACGTCACTCCAAATTTGTCCCATTACAGTACTTCACAGCAGGTGTCACCCAATACTTTCACACTATGAAAAGAGAAGCTTGTGAGTGGGTTCCCCAAAGTAAATGCACTGAAAACTGACATAGCTTTAGTGACATCACTCAGTTTTCTTAGAGATTTTCTGGGATTCAGATGAATTGTGGCAGCTATGAAGCCAATCACCCACTAAGGCCTTAAGATGTTCTTAATGGCATCCTCTATAAGAAGGGTTCTTTTTTTTGTAAATATATTACATTATGTTTGTTTTTGTGGATTATTTCATGTGATTATTGCTGTTGTTCACATTTGCCGGGGAAAAAAAAGTTGTGCCAAATAAAATATGTAGATCCACCCACTGTGGTGAACCCTTGCAAATAAGGGAGCAGCCAAATAAGCTTTGATTTTATGCTGTAGGTTATCTTGAAACAGTCAGTAAGGGATAATTCACCCAAGTCAGGAACAGAGATCCATAAACAAATCTAGTAAGGAACATTTTATTGCTAATAAATGTGTATTAGCGATTAATCAGTAAGCAACTTGTGCATCTAGCTGCTAAATAATTAAAAAAACAACTGAACTCAAACCAATCCTTTTGCTGTAGGCCCCCAGAGCAACTCCCGTGGGTCCTTTGACCACATGCTACAGGGATTGGTTGGCTCCGGCAGCTTGTTGTCTGCTTCTTCAGATATTTTTCATAATGCATTTTGTCCTGTCTGACACAAACGCTGCATTCCTTCCTGTACAGACAGTGAACCACCTAAACACTGACATCACATCCTGTGTGTGCATATCTGCATGCCAGAATCATGTGCTTTCACACGGGTTTATACAGTACATGCGTGCTCGGCTGTTGTGCTACATGCTTTAGTGAGTGTGTTTCAGTGAGTGGATGTGTGTGTGTGGGTTGAGCTATTTCACAGCATTACTGTGAGTCATCCATCAAGCTGGTAGCTCTCTGTGCATTGGGCTAGTTTAGTCATTTTATATATATTTATAAAAACATTTTTTACATCCACTAGTGGGAGGCTTCATAACAGCATACGCTCCTAAAAAGACTGTCATTTTCAACCCTGACAAGAGGGTCGTTTGACACAAACACACATCTTCTGCTGCACTTCAACCAACAGGCAGACACAGGGAGGCAAAAAGGCAGATCTGAAATACAGACAGACAGACAGAAAGACAGAGAGATACATAGAAAGACAAACACAGATGAATAGATGGGCACTAAGGATACCATCAGCACCATGCACCATTCAGCACTATGGAGAGCTCCTGTTTATAGCTCAGTGTAGTCAGGCTGCCATCTACTGCTGAAAGTTAAACTGCAGGAGAAAATGACTAGAGAGCAGAGGGAAAGTGTAAGCCACTGAAGTTTAAGTGCAGATACACAGCTGAATATGAACCTGTGCAGAATGAATCACAGTCAGGTCTACGATGGCCATCACTTTCACTCCAACTGGGTTCAAATCTGAGATATTTCTAATCGCAGAGACACAGAAGTTACTGTTGGAACATGTTTTTCCATCAATGAAAGAAATCAAGGATCATAGAATCCCACATTTTACCGCTCTGAAGGATACCTCTCATTTTAAACGCTTTAATGGGGCCAAGGCTGTAATTATGGTTACAGCAGTAATGCAGTTGGGCATGTGGTGCAGCCAAGAATAAACAGGATCAAGTTGGAGATTTGACTCGAGAGCTTTATGGCTGTAGGTTTAGAACAAAAAGCATAAACACTTCCTCTACAAACACATTTGCACTAACAGCTAATTAAACCACTGAAGGTCTCGCGTTTATTTATTTTACTGTGAACTAACAAAAGAGGAGAAAAACAGGTCCCCTCATTTGTCCTATGAGGAGCTGCTAACCTGTGAGTCAGAGTAGAAATGAACTGCATTCCAAACTAATGTCTCGCTGATGTTATCTGCAAACACACACACAAAAGAAGAAAATATCACCTCTCACTGCAGATGTATTCATTGCTCCTTTATTTTTGACCTCATTATGCAAAAACTCAAAGAACATCTAGATTTAAACTGCATTCTTCTTTAATGACTCTTAAGAAGAAGAAAAAAAGATTGGTTGCTTTGATAATTGTGTTTGCAACTTTTCGTATGAGGTCTGCCAGTTTTTCCACCGTATTCATCTATTTTAAAATAGCACACATTATTGTTTTTCCTCTTACATTAGATGTTAAAAAAGGAGGTGCATCTACTCAAGCTCAGACAGGGGTAAATATGCACTAACTTTACAAAGACAGGGAGGCTGCTCACTGTAGTAATGATAACATACATGGATAATTACAGCATGGAACATTAAGAGTAGGCACTAATCAAAGGCACAAGCATTGTTTTTACAATCACTTCCTTCAAAGTTCCCAGAGGCACAAAGCCTGTATTTCCACTGGAGACCTTTGTTTTCTGCTCTTCTCTTCTTCAGTGGCAAAGAAGCACTGTTGTGTCTCCAGCAGCTTTAGAGTTTAGCAGGGTTTTTGAGCTCAGACCACAGAGGGCCAGAAGTTGAAATATTTCAACTTTTGGTAAAACAGCACTCCACTTCAAATGGGTCTTCGAAAGTCTCTGAGCAACAGCAGGAGCCACAATCAGCACTTGCCCCAAAATCTGTTTAGAGCTGCTGGAAAATTCACAGGATAACTGAGCATGAGTCAGTCAAATTTCATCACACAGTGTTTTCTTCCCTTTTGTGTTAAAAATGTCCCACGCATTAGATCAGTATTAACAGACAGACTCATAAAAGCATAAAGGTTTAACAATTAAATCTTTTTTTCCCCAGTTAATAAATAGCGTGGTAAATTATATTCAAAATCAAGTGCTGCAACTGGACTAGTTTTCACTTTACATTCACGTCATCGCATCAGATCATCCTCTGCCAAAACAATAAAGGAATAAACTATTTACTTCAGACTTAAAAAAATCTTTTTATCCAACTAAATCTATCTTTTAAGAATGCTTTGAACATTTTTGACTATATTAGTAGAAGTACACCAAACATTCAATTTCATCAAGCAAAATAACCAAGGGAAAAAAAAAAGCACTCTGAAGTACCCTTGATCAAACATTAGAAGACAGCAAGGGAGAGGTTTGGGGGGGCGTTCAGATCCTTCTGTAATCACCATTGAGCAGCTCAACAACAGAAAAGAAGTATCTACTATTTATAGTCTTGTGTTCCAATTTTAACACTAAGTACATACTGTAGTTTACATTTGTATCCTAACAACAGTACCTCCGTCAGGTAGCAGGAACTAGTTATAATTCATGTCTCTGCACTATAAGGGATGGATGGATGGATGGATGGATGGAACTAAACATTACTGACGCAGATTGGGATCATCTGATCTGAATTTCCTTCAAGAACACCCAGGAGAACAATTCCTGGGCTTTGCAAATATGAGGTTTGCGCAACAGGTGGATGAGGATGTAAGCTGTAGAGGGACATTTGGCCTCACTGACATACATAGCCAAGCATAGCCACACGCTGAGCACTATCAAATTATGATGTTGTGTCTAATCATTTATCTTCTCGTCTAATAGTTTAGTATTTAAGAGACCAGCCTACCGGTATCCAAGGCAACATCTTATTGCTACACGGTCACAAGATGGCAGGGTTATTTCTTCTACCTAAAACCATGCTAGGTCAACGCTACCCATCTTAGTGGGAATCTAAAACTGAAGAGTTTGGCTTTTTGATCAAGTGCTGTTTTAAAAAGTCCCGAATTCAAATTGGTTTGATTTGCAACAATATAAAAATGAGAAAAGGAAAAACTGCAGCAAAAAAAGAAACTGGAAACAGTAAATGCTGACATTTTGGCATAAAGAATGAGTAGAAAGATAACCTTTTAAACAAATAACTGTTGACCTTAATTATGGGATGCTACCTGTCTTAGCACATAATGGCAGTTGTCATGGCATTTTCTTTTAGCCTGTAGACTAGAGACTTTTAAGTATGACTGAGGAGTTATTGTGTTTCCAAATCACAAATCACTGTATTTTAAATTGCATTATTTTCACCTGATTTTGCTGTACAAGCGGGGCTGTGGGACCTATTTGCAATGGTTACCCAAATGTCAAAAGCACTACTGCAGCATGCCTATGTACCATTTTTAAAAGCCTTCTCCTATTATATTTAAATCACCCAGAGAAGCAGTAGGTACACACAGTGTGTCTTACTGAGGCAGGGTCAACAGAGGAGAACCTTAATTGACTCAACTTGAGTCCCCACAGGTTATGAAAACCAGCACATTTTAATGAGCGCAGGTCCAAGGTGAGCCACTATATTTATTCAACTTGACGGGAAAAGTTTTAACGCAACTCATTCGTATGAGAAATATGGAACTACTTTGCAGTGCTCTGCCATACCCGAGTTGTCTTCAAGTGTTTTCCCTATCAAATACAAGGCCCCATGTTCAGAGGATTGTGTGCTCTGTGCTGCTTATTCAGATCTGTCTGTGTGTGTGTGTGTGTGTATGTGTGTGTGTGTGTGTGTGTGTGTGTGTGTGTGTGTGTGTGTGTGTGTGTGTGTGTGTGTGTGTGTGTGTGTGTGTGTGTGTGTGTGTGTGTCTAACTGTGAGCCAATAGAGAACACACCTGTTCTCCTAAGAGAACTAAAAGTCAAACACAAAGTCTTTTAGAGGGAATGACAGAAGAGGGGAGAAAATACAGAGCACAGGGAGGTGCCAAGACAGAAACATGGACAGAGAAGAAAATCAAATGAATTTTAGACAAAGATTAAGTAGGATGTTACACTAGAACAAATGAAGGAACTCAGAGGTCAGGAAACACAGACAACTGTGATGAGGGATTTAAGAAGAAGATCAGGTGAAAGTGGAAAAGGGGTCAAATTAAAAAGGAAAGGGTTAGAGGACAGGAGCTCTGCTGAAAGAGATAGCTGAAGAGAAGTTGCTGGTGATTCCAGAATATTCTCAACAAATGGCTTCCTGACTAAAACTTCAGCTCCGTGTCTCCACTACTGCATTTCCTTTTTCTTCCAGCAATAAAATGAGTCCTTAGTGACTTATCAACCTTGAAGACACCTGCTGATTTTAAATAAGATATAAAATCCTTAATTAGTTAAAGGAAAAAAAGTTACTGCACCAAGATCGAAGTCCTGCTCTGGCACTCCATGTCAAATTATTTTTGCCCTACAGGTTTCGTCTTTATCCAGGTTATTATTAATTGTTGGCTTGAAGGCGGCAATAATTAAAGTCGTAGCTTTAAGTGACTGAAAATGATGGCTAGGCATGAAATCTAAATGTATCTAGGGCTGATAAATAGATCAAATTCATAACACCAATCAATATGCACAATCCCTGAAGTAAAACTTGCATTATTAAAGGGTAGATTCATGCAGCGTCGGCAAATGGAAAGAACAGAAAACTTTGTATTATTGCAGCATACAAGCATTCGAGCATTACTTGCAGAGACAACCATAACGCATACCTACTCGTAATTGTGCGTAAATGTGGACATCTTGCTGAGTTGGTTATTATAGCTCTCAGAACATGTTGAAACATCACACTCTGATTTAATAATGTGAATATGAAACATTTTGTCATCAAAGGCTGGAAGGAAGATGGATAATATTAATCATCCTGGGAGTCCAAAAGAAACATAATGATGGATTATTGAGTAACATTGCAGGACAGACAGGACAGAGGAACGCTGGTAGGGAATAGGGAATTATCTTGATTCGGATGAGGCCGCTGTCCCAAAATAGGTCAGAGGGAAAAGTCCACCAAGGTGCAGCACAGGGCATATTAAAAGGAAGTGGAGGAATTTGTGTTAATTTGTAACTATGAACCAAATAACCAGTGCTTTCTTGATGCTGTCACTAAGAGAGCATCTTTGAACTGGCTGCACTGATAATGAACATGAAGCTGTTTCTGAGCTATTTGCACCAACACTGGGGAGAAAATGGAAAATAGGTGTAGCAAAGCAGTAGAGAGGAACTTGTGAATTAGGATTCAACTGAGTTACTGAGGAGCGGGGGGTTGTTAGGTGGAGAGGGAGTGTGGGTGGGGAGAGTAAACAGATTGGGAGGAGGTGGTGATGATAATGATGAAAGCTGTGTGGTGAGCGTGCGGGCTGGTGGGAGGGGGAGTGGTAGGAAAACAGGAAAGAGATGCAGGGGGGGTAATGAGGATGGTAAGGGATGATGAGATGTGGTTAAATAAGAAATGATTCGCAAGATTAGGGGAGAAGGAGAGGAAGCAAGGAGCTTATGTGATGATGAGATTGGCTAAAACAAGGAGGTGGAGAGTGGAGAAAGTAGTCAGCTGAAGAGAAGAGGATGCTGGAGAAATGGAGGGAAGGAGTTCGAGGGTGTGGAGGGATGAGAGGACGATAGACAAGGTGTATGAATACACACAATGTGCTGTTGACTGAAGGCTTTCCTTGTTAATTGCACATTCCCTGTGATTGCACTGTGAAATATGGTGCTGAATGAGAATAACTTTCTCTCGCTCTTTTTTTCAGACAGAGAAAGAGAGAGAGAGAGCAACAGGCATGAGTGAGACATGAGGGAAAAGACAAGGAGACAGAATATGGGAGCAAAAACGTCTGCAGCAATTTTAATGGCAATCAATCTACTAGCTGCTGCAACTCTTTACTCAAGACTGCAAATGTGGTGGCACTAGAGGAAAAGTCAGGGAGGGACTGTCTATCATCGTAAAGTGGAGTTCTAATATACAAAAATATTTTTTTTTAAAATAGCAAATGAACCTTAAGAGCCAGTCCTGAATCTACATTCTTATCTCTCATTTACCTAGTTATTGCATATAAAAGAAAACACCAGCAAAACAGCATGTGCAAAGAGACTAATTGTTTACACAGGCAACAAAGATGCCTGGCAGTCTTAAACCTTTGCAAAACATTAAAAATTCATTTCTGAAACCCACAGAGAAAGGAAATCTGCAGATGTTTTCTGGATACAAGGCACTCACACTGTGCTGGATTATATGAAATGGAGAAATCTATATTATGGTTTTGAAAAGATGAGTTGTATGAATTGTGTTACTTGGAATAACACCAAGTAGTTATGAAATTTGTTTTTACCTATGTATCACATACATGGTTTAGACACCTACATATACCAACAATATAGAAGTCACACTTTGATCTTCCACATGTTTGATTTGGCTGGATCCCACAAACCTGACACAACCTGATACAAACCTCACCATTTATCCAGGCTTAGGACCGGCACTAGGTGTACACTGGACTGTGGCCCCCACATATTTACATGAGTACATCAGCAGGACCGCTCAGATTCAGAGGTTTGGAGACAGAGTTAAAGCAGCAACAGTGAAATAGTTTGGATGTAGTCTAGAAGAAGGATAGTACAAATATAGGACAAAGGATTCCGAAGCTTGAGATGCCACAGGGAATGGCTACAGAAAAGATTCATGGATACAGTGAATAAGAACATGCATAAGAGGATGCTAGAGATAGGCTGAGACGGGGCCAGATGAACCGCTGTGGCAACTCCTAGATGAAGTACACAAAAAAAGAAGAATTCATACCTTGATCAGCCAGTTATGTATTGTGCAGGTCCTCTTCACGCTGCCAAAAAAGCTTAATTAACTTTCATTAATTGGAAGCAAAACCTTTAGTGTCTTTAGATGTTTACTAGCCATCAAAGTCTGCATGCTAGGACAAGGCCTTTGACTCTTTGTTATGTTTTTTGATCCATTCTTGAATGACTTTTGTGGGTTTAGAAAAAAAAGTACAGGCTATCTGTCATTGTGGTGGATTAGAACACTGAGGGTGGATCTACTTTGCCGTGAAATAATTCACACTTGAGACTAAGTGTTTTCAGCATGATCGTAACAAACTGTATAGTCTAACACTGACTGAGGACTATACGGTTTCTTCTATCCAGTGAAACACAAAAGTGTTTCAGGTGTTACTGTTGACTTCCTATCAGCTTGAAGCAGTCTAGACATGCTCTTCTGACCTCTGGCATCTGCAAAGCATTTTAACCCTGAGCGCCGCCTCTCACTGGATATTGCCTCTTTTTCAGATCATTTTCTGCAAACTCTGTGCAGGAAAATCCCAGCAGATCAACAAGCTTATCTGATTCCAACAGCCCCGTTCAAAGTAACTTAAATCACCTTTCTTCCCCATTCTCACTTCATTCTACACTTCAACAGCTCGTCTTGACCATGTCTACATGCCTAAATGCATGGAGTTGCTACTATGTGGTTGGCTGATTAGATATTTGCATTGATGAGCAGTTGAACAGGTGCAAATAGCAAAGCAGCCTTTAAGTGTGGCTGCAGCAGTCTTCCAGTGCAGAGGGAGTTCAGACTATGATATTTTTCACCTGCAGGTTCAGAAAGACCCACATTCAGAGACTTTTGATGACTTGGCTATTAAATTCTGGGTGAAATTATGCTATTATGAGAAAGTATCTTCTCTAAATTAACCTCCCATGATAAATTTAATTACAGTCAAGCAAACACTCAGCTTCAGTCCATTTACTTCATATTTGCCTGTTTAGGCACAGTGACAATAGTGTTTTACTGCCGCTGCTCTAAGTGCGGAAAAAAAATCATTCATCTGCTTCCTGTGCTGTGGCCATGAGAAGCGACTGTACGTTCTGTGCTTTTCTTCATTTTTCTTACGTTGCCCTCATAAATGCAGACCTACTTGTTTAGATTGAGTTACTATTAAATACATGCCATTATTGCTTTTAAAACATGGCATTTAAAATGAGGGACAAAATAGCATTATGATCTCATTTTTATGACCCTGCTCGTCATAATGATGAACAACTAGAAAGTCTAGGGAACCCCTGGGTGGTGTGTGTCAAATTAACCTCCATATTAATGCTGGGAGTCAAGGTTTCCCATTGCAATATTAAAGAATGATCAATGGTTTTTCACTTCACCTGTTTTTTTATGTCGCTGCAGCTGTATTCTTCTCAAGAGACGGTGTAACCACCTGTCAGTGGTTTTAATGTTGTGACAGCTATGGGCACGTGGGCTTTATGAAAACTAAATCACTGCACAGCCGGAGAAATAAGCTCTCAGGAGGAGTTCTGCACTAAATCTGCTCAAACCTGTACTGTCACATCAGATCAACACAAACTGAATAAAATAGATCAGTATTCAACATATCACACGAAATAAAAATAAAATTAAGTATTTCGGCGAACATAGATTGTGAAAGGTGGGATGAGATGAGACAGAAAACAAATCTCGAAACAAAAACATAATTTTGTTCCCCTTTTATTAGCAGAGGAAATATTGCTGCACCTGTTTTATTGGTTGGTGACAAATGACATGTAATGCATCTGACTACATGTTTTATAAGGAGATATATATAAGTGAACACAGGTGTTTCACAGTAAATCCATACTATAATTACCCAAACAATCACTGGCTTTGTGAAACATCTGCCTCCGAAAGTATTCATCATTTATAAACACCAGGTGTTCTCCATTGCAGAAAGCAATTTACACAATTCATAATAACCCCAGTATGTTTTCACTGCCTTACCTACTGATTTCTTTATATTCCACCCTTATGTACCGCTATTGAATTAGAAAACTCTAACACCCTGCATATAATGTTGACTATGATATGATCTTTATGCAATGCAGATGCACACATCCTGAACTGATGTACAAAATACCATTTTTTTCTAACAGCACAAAGGGCTTTAACATGTTGAAAGCAACAAACATCAGGTCCTTCTTCTTCTCCTTCCCTTTAAAGGTAAGTTAAGGGGAAAACTATTGCAAGGTGACCCAGCATTAACAGCCAGTGGAAAATATTTGACCCCTATTAAGAAGTATCTGACCAAAATCCAGATGCTCTTCTTTCTCTTCCCATTTTAAATCAATCAGTCTGATCCTGTCTCTTCCTCTCGCTAATATGCCTGCAAGAACACCGATACAGAGGCCATACAAAGTTCATACGGGTGTAGCCAATAGTGCACTTCTATGTTTGTAAACCCACTTCCTGACATGCCAATCACAACACACAGACACACATGTCTCTGGGATCAATTTCAATTCTGCGCTTAGGCAACAAATGTGCAGACAGCCTTTCATCTCTTTAGCCTCGCTCACTCTTTTCCTACACTGCCCACTTCTCACTATTGATCTCTGTCACTCTCCTGTTGTCTTGGCTTCCGTCTCCCGTTCCATATATTCCCATTTTCCTCTTTTTTTCTGACCATGACTCATTTTTTCCTCTTCATCACCTACTTATAAATATTTACTTAAGGACTCTTTCCATTTCACTTTTTTTTCCCCTCTCACACATCTGTGTTTTCACTCTTTCTATTACCCACCCACACACAACCCCAGAACATGCACACATCTCATTAAATGAAGTTAATTTCCGATCCATGAAAAGCTATTGGCCCTCTGCAGAGGTTGCACACATTGTCAGATTGTATTGAGCGGGGCACATCTGTATGCCTGTCTGACTGTCTCTTTGATCTGCCTAGCTGTCCTGCAGCATGTCGGCTTGCCTTCAATATGCGTTACATGTGAGGTTATGAGTGATAACAGAGGTGGAGTTTATTTACCTAAGTGTAGTAAACCCTGACTTCTTTTCTCTTTTGGCATATTTTTTAGGAGATAAGCTGTCACTGCTGGGATTTTTACGCTTTAGATCACCTGTTAGTCAGTAATGGTGGTTTACAGTGATGTCTTTTTACATGCATTTATTGCGATCATGTTTAAATTTCCATGGTGGCTCACTGAAGTGCTAACCTTCTTCTGTTTCTGTGGATGTCATAAATAAAAATCTTCAAACGAGACTCTAATGTTTAGGAGGAAAGAGGCTGTCAGTGCCTCTGAGCAACAGGGCTAGGCCTCCTTTAATGAACACAGACTTCACAAAAGAACGTCGGATTTAAAAAGAAAAACAGATATAACATGCGAATGTGAAATGAAATGTTAGCAGTAAAGACACATCGATTGTTTGAAGTTATTCTAAAAAATTAATAACAACTCTGCGTGCCCACGCTTTGTTTTTGGAAGATAAGCAAATACAGCCAAAATGTGTGTGTTTGTGTGAGTGTGCGCACAAGTGCGTGCGTGTGTGAATGAGTGACAGAGTGAGACACACAGCAAGAGAGAAATAGTAATTATGGAAATCTTCTGCTGAACCTTTGAAAGACTTGTTGTTAAGACACTAAAATACAAAAACAAAATTGTGGTTTGTTTATGATGACACGTTCAATGTAGATAACATCAATACAGAGGGTTGCTCGAGTAATTAAGAGTTTGAATATGCCCACTGTCTGCTAATGCTGCAATCCGAATGAGCCGAACATCAGTTAAATGCCTTTAAACAATTCAAAAGGAAGGCTTTACAAAATGTGACTTCATTTGCATCATTAAACGGTCTTCACGTTTGCTGGCATTCACGTTTTCAAACTTCTACATGCTGTACAGAGCATGGTGTTACATACAGTCTCCGTTCATCTTATATTGGTTGGTTTTTCTTTTGCCTTTTTCTCTTTTTCCCTGTCTTTTTCAACATGACACAGAGGCCAGGGGACCAACCACATCCCAACCTACCTGTCAGTCAGTCAGTCAAGATGGCATCTTCCATGCTTCCAATTAAAGCATTTACCAGAAGGATTTTGGTGCAGAACTGTTTAAAACTGATTTTTTTCTAGTCAGCAACTATTGGTCAGCTCATTGGGGAATATTCAGTTTTCCTTAGGGATTAGAGGTTGCCAGGTGTTCAAAAGGCCTGACTGAGACCTTAATGCCCACTTTCTGCTAATGCTGCAATCCGAATGAGCCTAACATCCGTTAAAGGTGTTAGTGTTAATTATTTGGGTTTTTTGGGGGGAGGGGGCATTTCTTCCTGTTTTATGGCCTTTATACAATAGATGTGCAAAAATTTAGTACATACAAAAATATTTTTCAGATGAACCTATTCTTAATGCAGCAGTTCACATCGAAAGCATAATTTTGAAGGCTGATTTTGGGACATTTATTTTTTGAGATCAACCATGATTTTTCCAACTTTTTGCATCCAAATAAACAGATCTGACCAATCAGATCACAGCATTTGGCAACAATTGCGCTTGTAGCTCAAAACACGCACCTGTACTAAATACACAATGATATGGAAATAGTAAAATAATACTATTTTACTGAAAACGGAAACTGCTGCGGTTCAGGCCGCTCTCTTTAACTATTTCTCTGCCTCCTCAGATGTGGTCCCATCTCGGCCAACAACAGCCCAAACTGCCCCACTGACATCCTGAAATATGTATGAAATTGATGCAGCTTAAACTGCTGGATCAAACCATGAAATTCTCCCTGATGCTGCCTTCTCTTGAGAATCGGAAGAAACCAGAATCTCAGTTTCTTCCTTTTCTTGTTTAGAAACATTAGCAGCTCATCATTGCTTGATGTCAACCACCTTTTTTTTTTGTAGTGTGTTTTTGGAGGAAAAATTTTTCAACGTTGTAGAAAGGTCTTTGCTTTGAAGGTTTTTCTCATGCACCTTGTTCTGGCTTTACTTTCTGTTTTTGTTCCTTTGTCATTGTTTGGTATTTTTTCCTTTGACTGTTTCCACCTTGTTGCTCGTTTCTACCTGTGTCTCGTTTCATCATCTGTGTGTGTATATATAGTCACGTTTCTCTCTCTGTCCTTACCGGTTCATCTGTTTATGCTCAGTGTGTTCAGCTGTTTTTGCGTCAACTTTTGAATTTAGTGTTCTCTGCAACAACCATTGATCTTTATTGATTTCAGCTTGCCTCTACACCCCGCATTTAGGTCTTCTCTCCAGCATTATCCCTTCTCCAGCGACACACACAAACACTTTGGTTCCAAATAAAAGAAAATCTTTCTAAAAATAAAGGCCTTTAGTAACCTACACAATAAACAGGTTAGCCAGTGATCAGTGAAAATGGGTTCAGAAATCAATGTAAGTGGCACGTCTGGCACCATGTTTATTGCTTGCCTAATCCCATTTTAAAATAAAAAAGGTTAAAGGCTTTTCTTTGTCCTTAACATAATTTCACCCATGTAATAAGTATTCATTGATAGCCGCACACAATTTGCAATGCTGAAAGTAGGAAAGCTAAATTATTATCAAGACCTGTGTTCAATGGTGTTTAATAGTAAAATGACTAAGGTATCATTTCACAATCAAAAACAAAATCATGGAATAAAATGCTCTATAATACAGAATGAAATTCCTTAAGGACAATTGCCGTGTTGTTCGTATGATATTTAATGACACCATACTGTACATCTATATCCAATAAGTAAAAAAAAAAAAAAATAGCAGGGAGATACTGGGGTAAGTAAAAGAGAAGTGTCAGAAGAAAAATCTGATGTTTATGTGAAACTGACAAAATTAGAATAACCTAATGAGGAAATAATATCTCCAAATCAAATCAAGGCAAATGATTAAGATTGCTTTGCGTGTTTTTATTGTTTAAGCAGTGTCACGCTGACAATTCATAACAAAATATTAAGCCTAATCGTTTTACAGACTGATGATTACCTTGTTTTTTTGTTGTTATTGTCACAACGATGAGAAGACCTGAGTTAGAATGGATCTGAAAAGTCTTCTAGCACATTAAAAAGTATAATCTAGCACGGGTCAATACGCCATCATTTAGATCAATAGGAGACTGAGATAACTAACCTCCTTTGGAGCCCTCCACAATCCTGTTCCTATCCGATCGTTTTCTGTTTATTAGAAAGCAATATGCAGTCTCATATTAAATGGATATGAAATGGGGAGGAAGCCACTGGCGTAATGATGCACAAGGTGATACAGAGTGGCTTTCGGAAGGAAGATAACGGGTATGCCTTCATAAAATAGAAAGGAGCAGGGCTCTAAAGCATTTCAGAAAGCAATGTAATGGCATTTTGACCTCTTTGTAAGTTAGCATTGAGCTGAATGTGGAAATATGTTGAAGCAAGGTCAGGGAGCGTGTGACGCTGGTGAGTTTTCAGTACAGGCAGCAAGATGGAAGCAACTGAAGCGAGCAGGTTTAACATTTGACATTCCCTCGCAGGGATGATAAAGCCTCCACAAAAATATCATTCTGCATTTTTCCATCTGTTCATAAATGTATGCATGGATTTATTTATATTGCAATCAATAACAATCACTAAATCCCTGACAGTATTTCAAAACATTACTTGTGTGTGGATTTTTGGCTTATTATCAAACTCTTAGAAAGGGCCTGTAAGGTTCCCTGCTGGGTTGGGCTAATGGCCCGTGTGCATGAAATATGACAGCCTTCTAAATTAAAACATTTGTTCAAAGCAGGTCAGCCTCAGAGGTAGCTATGTGCCAAAAAGTGCCTTGTGAGTCTCCACTTTCATGGCCTAAAAAATGTCATATCCACGAATAAGACCATTAAACACAATAAACTCACATAAACTAATATGTTTGTTTTGAGTGATTGAAAACACAGAGCTTTGCTTCATTAGTTTTTTTTACTTCCCTCATGCTAAAGTCTAAATATACTATAAACATGATGAGGAAAAGGAGAAGATTAAGAACTCAATAAGACAGATCTAACAGATGTTTGTGCATGAAAAGTGAAAGAAATGAATCAATACTTTTATGGTTTTCTTTATTTATTCTTTTTACAGGAGAGCATTTGGACTTTTTTGCTTAAGCTGTGACATACTTTGAATAAAGACATTCTCTGTTATTATTATAAATTTTTAAAATGCAAAAGCAATTTGTTAACAAACCTTCAACGGCAGTAACTTAACTGGATGATTTTCTGTTTGACTTTATCATTGTCTCACATCACTGTGGAGGAATTTTGGGCCAGTCTTATTTACAACATTGAGGGCAGCCATGCAGGCAGTCATTTATGCAGATATTTTAAAGTCATCTCGCAACATTTCAACCGGGTTAAGGTCTGGACTTTGAACTGGACCATTGCAACACCTTCATTTCTTTTTCTTTCCATTCTGATTTGTTGCTGTGTTCGGGGTCATTGTCTTGTTGTATGGCCCAATTTGGGCCAAAAGTAGCTGCTGGATAGACAGTCTCAAATTTCACTCTAGAGCATTTTAGTATACAGAAAAGTTTATGGTTGAGTCAAAGACTTTGAGGTGTACAGGTCCTGTGACTGTGAAACAGCCAAATGCTAATGTGCTGTGTTTGAATTTTAGCAAATGTGGTGCAGTGCATTATGGCCCAGCATCTCCATTTTGGTCCAAAAATGAAGTTAGGCCCAAGTTAGGGTCCTACCTTGAGCCTACAGAGTCTAAGATGTGACTCTTGCTTTTATTTTTTGTTTATGCAGTTTCTTTCTACATGGGGTTGAATTTGCTGGGAAATCCGCTCCTGCAAAATCTGTTAACTGTTTTGAATGTTTTAGTGAATAATCTTCCTTACTGTAGAACATTGGACTTCCATACAGCTACATAGCTCTTACAAGACTGATCGGGAGCTTGAGATCATCATCGAGGTCTCTCCTGCTTAGCATTGTGTTAATACACACCTATCAAAACTTTTGCTTTTACAGAGGTGCTCACACTTCGTGATTGTCAATTCATGTAGATTTGATATGGCTGCTTCTTACCCTCTTAATTCCTGTGGAAGCACTAAATGTGTACATGTGTTTTGATGCCTGCTCAATCATCCAGGTCAGGAAATCCCAAAAAGTTAATTCTGTTCATCTGGATGTAGTGTGAATGGTATTCGCAGATGTTGTTGATCAATGGTCATGACAATTTGCATATTCATGATCAAGAAACTGACCTCACAGCCTATTGTGGTGCTAGTTTCAGTCATTATGCAAATGTACTGTTTATAAGGTTGAAGAAACCTGCAGTGCGCTGAGACAGAAGAAGTCACTTGGATGAAATCGCTACATCCAGATGAACAGAATCAACTTTTGGGGTAAATGTGTACTTTTTTCACACAATGCTTCTGCATTTTGCTTTCATTTTTATTTATTGTAATGACATATTGCAATATTTTATGTTTTGTTATTCAGCTGAGGTTGCCTTTACCTAGTGTTCGAATTTAAATTGACTATTTTCTATATTGCGCAAAAACACGACAGTTGCCTCAAGGAGCTTTATTTGGTATGGTAAAGGTCCTACAATGATAAATAAAACATAACATATATCAAGCTCTGGTAAGGATTTCTTTTTAATGTCCTCAAATATAAAACCTTCGGCTTGAAAGAGGGTGTACCTTCGTACAAATCTATAGTATAAAATCATGACTCAAAATACGATGCAAAATGAACTCTTCCGTCTGAATTTTGAAAAATGTGGAGTTTGGTCCATTACGAATTCAATGATTAAAATGCATGCTGGCATGCTGATCAGAAACTTGAATTTCCAGCAAAAGAGTGTCGACCAATATAAGGGAATGTGCGCACACTTTAAAAAGGAGAGGGTGGAGTGGGGACATCCATCCATTCATTCATCCATTTTCTTCCATTTATCTAATTCAGGCACAGGGAGAACATGCAGCTCTATACTGGATTTCAAGCCTTTTAGTTGTGAGGCGTTGGTGCTGGTAAATGGACTCTAGACTCATTACCGTTTAATGTTAAAGGTGCCACATTTGTGTACGATTGCTGAGAAGTAATGGACATAATTTTAACCAAATCATAGTTGCTCTGAACAAACACTAGCAGTCATTTCATGAATAGAACATGAATCCTTTTTTGTGAGTTATGTTTTTTGCCTATGGTGTTCACTGCTGTTATGTTTGACTCATATCAGGGTTTTCAGTGTAAAAATGTTGCTTTAATGCTGATTTTATCTGACTTGTCAATTTTAAATAAATGAATCTTAAATTAAAATTTGTGCCTCAGAGGTTGTGGTCAATACCCACAGTTTTACATGTCTAACAAAGTTTAGTAAAAAAGTTTAATAAAAGGCAATGTAGCATATCTTTACAGGATCTCCAATACCATTTAATCCTCAGCCAAATCCATGATGAACCGTTATCTCAAATGTCTGATTGGAGTTCATTTAACCGTACAAGCCAGACTGCCTCACGTCTCTGCACGCTCGCCTTTCATCTTCCGTTCTTTCTCTACATCCCCTAATCTCACATGTGCACATAATATTTCAAAACAAATAAGTAAAATAATACATATAATCTAAGATAATAAGAAGCCTCCATTTGAATGTTGACTGAGGCTTGATTGCATGCTGAAGCTGCAAGTAACTTGGATGAAGTTCAAACAACAAAATCAAATGGCGTAAATTAAAATTCGCTGACACCTTCCCTCGCTCCCGCTCTTTATCCCTGCCTTCTAACTCTCCCTTGCACACACCAAGCATTCACAACACTAAAACCGGCTGTGTGATATAGTGTAGGTTCCCCTAATGCTGCCAAAATAAGCCTGAACTTTCAGGGCTTGAACATATGGGACCTCCTGTGGTGTTTGGCACCAGGAAGTTGACAGAAAGTCCTTTGGGTCCTGTTGGTTGCACAGTGGGGCCTCAGTAGATTGTTCTAGGACACTCTGTGGATGCTCAATCTGAATAGCATCTGTGGAGTTTAGAGGCTTTTTCTGGGTAATTTTTGCTATGTGGTCACACACAATATCACAATGAAACACCCAAAGAAAAAAAGGGCCCAAGGTGCTTGACCTGGATTTAACGTCGTAACGATTGGTATTCCTGATTAGAGATGGTGTAAGATGCTTTGTTGCACATGGGGAAGACTTTCTCTGTATATTAATTTTGATTTGGAGTAATAAAAAGCTTAGTATCTGAGCCTATGTAAAGCAAAAAGCAAAGCATTCACCTTGTGCAGTGACACATCACTCACAGCTCTCCTTCTCCACTTGGACGCACCATAGAATTCCTGTTCATACGTCAAGACATATCTGCGACGTGCTGAATCTGTATGAAAAATGGCAACCTTTCAACTTGAATTTTATAGAAGAGGATGAAGCCAAGGTCAAATATGGAGCCAGGGTGGGGCAGCGAGTAACTGCTGCATGGGTGCACCCAAATAACAAACAAGAACTCCAGCTTGTTACAGTCAAACTCATTGTTGTAATTTTTTTAATGAAAAGTATCTTAAATGAAAGAGATAAACCAAGCACAACACTACACATGTCTGGTTCTTGTGGGTCTTTGAAATGTGCTCATTTTTTTATTTTAGAATTTCATTTTTTGGACTGAACTACAAAAACTTTACATGAATCCCAGCTGAAAATATTTATCTTGTTTATCTTGATGCAGCTGCTCAATTCAGAGGTCCCACCTCCTGAAACAACTCATTTTAGCTCCCTCCTCCTTTCCTTTAAGCCAAATCTTTTTCTTTTTTTTTCTGGCTTCTGGACCCTCAGCCAGAGCTGTGCCTGAGATGGCCGTAATAAGGCTCTGTTGACACCTAACACAGCTGAGAGTAGAAAACCTGAATCTCTGATCTCACATTCAAGGCTCTTATCTCATATACCACTTACATTTACAGCATGATTGAGATTTTTACACCTCTCAGCTGTACATGCACTTGTGCCTCTGGGTGCTGGATCTCCTCCAGTGTGTCAAAACGGCGATCCTTCATCTTGACTGTCATTTTTCGGAAGATAAGGTTACAGGGAGGGGTCCAGGTGTTGGGCAAAGATTATGTGGCCAAGAAACTCCGTGTGCTCTGAGGCAACACGAAACAGAAGCTGATGTTTGCTCCTTTTGCAAGTTTGATGTGATGTGGCGAAATCACAGAACAACGTAAAAATAGCAGGCGTAATGGACAGGCCAGGAAGGTGATCTTGAATGTGAGATCAAATTTTAATCAAGTAAAACTTTGTTCTTGGACTTTAATAGAATAACTTTTAAAATAGTTATTTATCGCAAACTGAGCCTTGATGCCCATTTTAGCTCCCTCCTACCTTCCTTTAAGCCAAATTTCTTTTTATTCTGGCTTCTGCACTCACAGCCGGAGCCGTGTGTCTGAGGAGGCCATATTAAGGCTCTGTTGACATCAAACAGAGCCAAAAGCAGAAAATCTGAATTTAATTTTGGCTGATCTCATGTTCAAGGTCCTTATTGCTAAACTTTTTGATCACAAGAGGTATGATCAAAAAAAAAAAAGAAAATAAACATAATAAAGCATAATAGCTCCTCTTTTTTTTACTCCTATTATTTTTAATTAAATTTATGTATCTCAGTCGGTGCTATAATAAATACTTCATCAGTTTTAAACTACTTGACTACAGCTATCCGGCACTGATTAACCAACATCTAAATTGTAAATTCAAATTGGAAAACCATCCATAGAAAAACACTAAAGCTGACACATTAAACTGCTTTTTATATTTATTTATTTATTGTTCAACAGAAAAACAAATTTGAAAAAAAAAATCAAAGAATCAAAGCATCTTTTCTATCACAGAAGCTTGAAACACAGTAAAGGCATTTATGCTTTACCACCACACCCATATCTGATTAGAGTACTGAAGAAAAAAAAAAGTCAACATAAAGAAAAGATTTACAGAATTTGACATATTAATGAATGAATATATCTAACAACTGCAAACACGCTTTGATGTGTAAAATCAGTAATTCTTCTGCTTTAATTTTGAATATGCTTTCTCCATTTCATATCAGCATCCCATTACATTAACTATTATCTTCATAGTGAGTTTCTTTCCACTTTGGTACTGGAAAAAGGACACAGACAAACTAATTTCGGCGCTAACCGAGCAGTAAGTAATTTAACATTGAGGAAAGGCAGATCAGTAAGAGCAAAACAAGATTTAGAAGTTCAGTTTCAAAGATTTTTTTCTCAGCATTGAAAGCAGCAGCTGACAAAATAACCTTGTCTCCAGACTCATTTAGTTGCCGTTATGGAAGTTATAATCATATCACATGATCTTCCTAAGCCAATGGAGTCTGAAAAAGAGCTTGTTCAGCACCGTGGGAATGTTTTAATGTGCAGAGTGTTGTTTGGTGTTCACTCAGTATTTTTGTCATTAATAAAATTCCACAAGAACCAGCCCGCGGGGGTAAAGTGGAATAGATTTAGTTCTGTATTACCTCCTCCTGGGCCCCCAGGAGGAGTGTAGCTCACCCACTGAGAGAGACAGAGGGCAGCTGAAGTTGCAGGGGAGAGAAGAGACAGGAAAGAAAAAGTCAGACAGAGAAAAATGGGGGTACAACGAGGACAGGAACAGGGAGGGAAAACGGAGAGGCAAATAAGAGAGAGAGGTAGGAAGGTAAATTGACTTTGAGGAGGTTAAACTCTGAGTCTATGCCCAGAAGAGACTGATTATGATAAGGAGAAGAAAGGAGAGAGAGGAGACACATATTTCATTAAGGAATGGGTGGCGAGAGGCTTAGGGAGGGGTGAATGTTGCCTTTTTGTTTTTTGGGGTTTTTTTTACCTGTGTTGTTAGACAAGCTAATTAGGTTAGCAGCTAATTAGCTTGTTTTGATTCACCAAGTCACCTTGACCCAAGCCGTGACCTATCCGCCACTAAATGAATAGACACTCACAGACAGGCATACAAAGAAAAACACAATGATAAAACATACAGACATGCTCACGCACAAACATAGACACCCTAAGAAGAATACAGAAGCGCCTGTACTCACACACAAACAACCCACACACAGCTAAGCAGCTAGCAGACAGTTATATTGGATTTGTTTAGGGGGTCAGGCCCAATGAAATTAATCAAGTTCTCTTTCAAAAGAACAAGACTCTCCTGCATACCTCTCCGTGTATACCTCTCTCTTGCTCTTATAAAGTCTCTCTGACTTTTTTTGTGTACTCTGCTTTTGTAAGCTCTCTCACTCACTCTCTCCTGTCCTCTCTCTCTTTGTGAAACAAACAAACACAGTAACACATTACAGTAATAACAGGTTTATTACTCCCAAAATGTGATCAGATCTTGTGTTATCAATTCAGATTAGATATTACTGTAATTGGACGGCACTAAGCTTGAATTTAATTAGGAAATACAGTTAGCCAACTACAGCTCAATGATTTCATCAGTCATTATTAGTTTTCAGCTGCTTGCATCCGAGACTTGCGGGTCTCATCAAAATTGGAATCACGAGTCAGAAATTCTGAACCATCGTGCAGTATCGTTTGATTAGCAACAGCTTCTTGTTCCCGCATGACTATGTTTGCAAACACACTGCCAATGCAGTAAAAGCATACTTGGAAAGTTTGAAATTATTGAAGCAGTGTGCTATTGGTCTTGAGAGAGATCGGAGCAAATGGCAGCCAATATTCAAAGAAGAGCTTTGAATGTCCTTCAAGAAGTGCCGTTCCTAAAGACTACTTAAAGAAATTATAGAAAAGCTTTCCCAACAAAGTTCAGGCTGCGCTCAAGAATAAAGGTGGTCATACCAAATATTGACTTTTAAGAGCATTAGAATTTTCCTTGTATCATTTCCTGGCAAAATATGAGGAAATGAAGGGTGTCTCGAGACTATTGAGAGTATTAAATGTAAATTACTTCCATCGTGCTGTTGCAATTAGCTATCATCTCCAGAAGCTACCCTGATTACGTGGCATTGATTTGATGTCCCCTTAACACAGCCTGGAAGTAAACAGAGAGGTGAGTGGCCTTCGCGTTTGCACACAAACATCATGGATAAAGCTTCTGGCTTTTAATGGGAGCCCAGCATGTTAGTCATAGTATCCTTAGCTTAGCCTTCACTTTTATTCTGTTCTCTCTTGCTATTCAGCTTGGTCACCATGTGTGAGGTAGAAAAGTGCAGTTTGAAAAAACTTGTAAAAACCCCTTGAGTACATTAGCAATTAACTATTTTACAGATGATAAAGATGGGATAGTAACTTCTAACATTATGGATTATTTAAATGTATTTGATAAAAACAAGGAAGTTGAACATGTGCAGGCTGCACCAGCATGTGAGAAATTCCTTGGTTGACTGAATGTGCGAAGTTTAGCCAGCTGTTCCGCTAACACACTACCTTAGTTTTTAGATATTCACAGTTAACCATGTCAGTGGTCACCAGTTAATGGTCAGCTATGATTATTTTTATTATATACATATATTCTATCATTCTTTGTTAAATCAAGGTGTAGGCTTGTTTTTTGAGTGCATTGTGGGACACTACAAAAATAGGATTTCATCCATTATGATGCATTATTGCAGGTTAAACAGAGTTAAGTAAATAAAATATTAAAAAATTTTGAGAATCTTAAACATCTGCAGCAATCATATGAATCCATGTAAGACTGATGGGAAACATTTAACAGGTTTATATAAATTAGAAGACTAATAAAAATAAATGTGGTTTCGTTTTTTCTTCTCACAAACATACAAATGTACAGAATAAAAAATAGCTTCACAAAACCCTCTTTTGCAGTTTCCCATGTGTCTGGTAATTTTTTTCCCAGCATATCAGACGTGTGTATGTGTATGGCACGCTGACACAGGTAATGGTGCACGCTGTAAAATGAAGGCCAGCCTGATGAGTCACAGAAATATCCAGGATGAAGATGTCGGGGTTGTCAGTTAGAGGGTTCAGTGTGTGTGTGTATGTGTGTATGTGTGTGTCTATAGCAAATATGGCAAAACATATTTTGACAAATAAAAAATTGGGTAGCAATTTGAAAGAAAATTGACAAAATACTAACAAGTACTTTTTGTGAGGGAGTACCTTTCTTTTTGAAAGCTACAAGGTGAAAAGCAATGTGAGCGAGAAGCCATCAGAGGAAAAGCTACAGCTGGAAGCGTTTTCGTCCTTGGTGCAGATTTTAGACTCCTTGGAGCCGAGGTATGCTTTGAAAGAACCAACTCATATGTGTACTGTCTGACTGGAATTCAAAACGTTATAGCTTTTCCTAATTGCCGCACTCAAAGGTCGAATGTAAAGCTGGCCATCGTAGAGAGAGTTGAGACGTGATATTTTTTAATTGTTGGGATAATGGGCCACATTTTCAGGCACTCGCTTCAGGACTTTGAGACATTGGGGGATTTGCATCTCAGATCATTTCTTGCTAGAATATAGACTGTCAAAGAAAGAGGACAGGTACACTAGAGCATGTGCCTGAAAGGAAGGTGCTTGCTGTCTCACAACCCAAAAAGCAGAGCTCCAGACTGTGCTATTTTTACTACTTTGTGGCAAAAGCAGCCACTATCACCTGCCTCCCCCCCAAAAAGAACCCCCTTTTATGTATGATTTATGTTTATTCATAAATACTTTAGGAAATGTGGATCCCACAAAAAAGACATTCTTCCACTTTACCAAACAGTCATTACTTCACTGCTTCATGGAGAGTGGATTGCTTTTAAAGAGGTGAGAGGAGATGGATCCATGCCAGTTCCCACAGTAGCACACCCACTCACCAAGTTATTCCTCAAAATCCCACTTAGTTTCTCACTGCAAGGCAGGTGAACCACATGTCTCTGGCCTCAGAAATACCAGACATAGACACCATGCCCTGTGTGATCTCTACAGCTGACTGCATTTTGCACCTGTGCCCTTGCTTCCCAAAAATAAAACTGCACACAAGACCTTGAACGAACTTTCCCTCAAGCCATGTTTCATCCTTCTGTCATCTTTATCATCATCTGGGTTTTTTTTTCATCATTCGTCATGTCCACGTCACATCATTTATCTCTATACTGACCGTTTATCTCGGAGATAGCAAGAATGAAAGACAGACAGACAAGGATAAAGTCCAGGGTTTCCTCCAGAAAAATTGTTTGGCCCAGCGCTCGACAGTACCCGGTCACCTACAGTCATGTAGAATTCCACTTACTGCAACTACTGAGTGTAAGAGGAGAGATAGCAAGAAAAGGTAACTTTTCTGAGCTCTCTAGATTTGTAGATACCTGGTATTTTTTGTATTTTGACTGGATTTCAGGCCTTGCGCTTAGTTGCTCTCTCATATGGCAGAAGAAAAACCAGAACAGCCTGTGGAAAAGAGAAAGGTTATCAAGGCTGATAATAAATCTGGTTTTCTTCAAACAATTTGCAGGTCTTTGACTGCAAAGTCCAGCAGGTCTCTAAAGGCTGCTCCCCACAAGCTTAGAGTTCACCTGAGAAGGTCAAACTGAACAACATTATACCTGAAACATCTATATTTGCTTTCCAGCTCTTCATCTTTTTTTTATCAGCTATTATTGCCTGAAAAAAAAATGACCACAGGTATGAAATCTGTCATTATTTATCCTCCCTTACATATAGTGTACTGTGCTCAAGAACAGTAGCTGCAGTGGACATCTGGGCCTGTGCAGGGTGCACGGTTCCCCGTCTCTGCATCCACTAAAATCCCCCATTGTGTGGTTGCTGTGTCTGGCAGGAATGCCAGCCTTTGAATAGTGGACCTGTGCCCTATCCTATATATCATTCCTTGACAGCTCATTGCAATTTTCTGTGGGAATCATTATGACAGATGAGATCGTTTGCAAATGCAAGCGCCATATCAGGTGACTGCAAGTGGTCAGAAATGAATTATGTGGTACAAAGAGGTCCTGGAATAATTAAAGTTGCAACAGAGCACAAGCCTTTCCTGCATTCAGTCCTTTCACAAACATTTCATCTTCTTACTGTATGTTCCTTAAGCAGTTGGAATTGTGACTACTACAGTACACTAACAGGATATTTTGTGCTGCAAGTATCACATCAGAACACACTTGTTTGTTTTGTTACAATAATCACTTAAGTTTCTCCTCCACAGACTAGCCAGGTTTGTTCAACAATATATACACAATCGCTTCAAACTTAGGCCAAGAAAAGATGTTGATTTGGGTGCACTCCACTGAAGTACAAGATAGAGCAACGAGCATATGGTACGATGCTTCTGTTCCTGTATCAGCGCCTAATGAAAACACACACAGACGTGGTTTTCTGAAGGCAGACGCTTGTAAACTGTGATTCAACTTTCAGCCTGCATGAACAAAAGAGGCCTTTCCATCTGATTTCACTCTTTCATTCTGTCACTCTTTCTGCCTTCCCTTCTTTTTTGCCCTCCTCTCTTAATTTGTTTTGCTACCCTATCTCCCTCTTACACATTCTCTCTTTGTCTCCCAAACACTTCTTCTACTAACACAACTCCATACTTTTCTCCCTCACTTACTTTCAATTAGTCCTCTTGTCCGTTTCTTATCACCTGGCCTTAATTCCTCCTCCTCTGCCTTCATCCTTTCAATCCTAGGTTCCTTTTTAATTTTCCCCATTTGATTTTCCGTGTTTGCTGGCACAACTCCTCTCTCTCATCTCCATCCCTTTGCCTCATTATCTTTCTCTTCTCCTCATCTGTCAGTCTATCTCCCTCCCTTCCTTGTTCTGTTTTTCATTCCTCTCTGCGCCTGCCCACCCACCTGTCTTGATTTACTATTTGCACATCATTGCACTGTCATCCAACCATCCATTTCTTCATTCTTTCTTTTGTCAATTCTCTCCTGAGTAATTTTGGTGTTTAAACCCCACGAGGAATTGGGGGGAAAAAAACAAAAAAACAAAAACAGACCCCTTTTTTTTCTTTTTATTTCAAAAAATCGAATATTGTTTCCAGTCAGCACAGAGGATCAACCGCCATTAATGTCACCTCATGAAAAAAGGATTCAGGAACCTCTCTTTTTGGTTTTCCACGTGTCACAAAGAGTCTTTAGATATTTGAAAGACTGAAAATATGCACATTACTGCTGGTGCGCAGTCCTCTTTACAATGTGCGAATTTGGTTAGCGTGTGACAGACTAGCTTGTCCACTGTCAACTTCCAAACATGTTTGGAGTGAGTTCTGTCCTCAATGATCCTTCACAGTACGAGTAGGTAAGACAGCCAGTAAAAATGTAGATTTTTCTCTTATTTGCATAGATTTATTATACAAGAGTGATGAGAGACATTTAAAATATCCTGCTATGCTTGAGTATGTAAATTCAGGTGGACAGTCATTATTACAAGCATATTAAAAAGCTTCAATATAAAGTAGGACAACATTAGTGCACCAAAACACAACAGCCTTATAACAAATAATAACATGGATAAATTAGGTTTTACGAAGAAAGGGAAGCCGCACCAGTATCTGATAGTACTCTTGTAGTTTATAGTGGTAGGTGGAGGTGAAAGCCTATTATATCACCAGAAAAAACAAAGCAACTACAAGTGATGTGCAAAGGCCAGTTATTTAACTAATTTTTCATTTAGCTGCACATGACAGCAGAGACATTAACCTGGCACGTTTCCTCCAAAGCCAGAAATGGATAAACACATATTGGAACGTTGAAGTTTTAGGGTTAAACATTTAAGATTTCAACTCTCAAAGATGAATTTTAACACTAAATAGTTACTTCAACTTCTCTGAGATGTAATTAAAGTCCACGCATATTTTAGTGCTTATTTGATTCTAGGGTCCTTCACACCTCCACCAGTCCACCATCATCATAACAAGATTCCACATCTTACGTTTGTGACTATGCATAGCTGTCTGGTTACAAAGAGAGAAGAATTATAGGAATACAACCAACTTAGAGGCTACACAGACTCAATTGCAGCCAGTCCACCAAAAACCCGATAGCACAAGACTCCACAGCAGGATGTGCAAACTGAATGACTATTGGTTGATAAGCTAGCCTGAACAGGAAATGCCACCCAGCTACAAGGAAATGATTTTTCTATTATGCCAAGAACAGAAACATGAACAAAAGTCACCCATGATGTCAGTTGTTGCACATATTTTTGACAGTGGCAGTAGACAACAATACCACGAGGACATTAAAGTCCCTTACCTAAACACTGTCACACACAGGCCTTCAGCCTATCTTTAACCAATCAAAATGAGCAACAGCATGTAGATATGACTTTTGAGGTGACAAAAATTGACTTTTTGCATTTGGCTACTTAAAAAATGAAAATTGTACTCTAGAGCAGCGGTCCCCAACCCCCGGGCCTCGGACCGGTACCGGTCCGTGAGTCGTTTGGTACCGGGCCGCGAGAGTTGAGGCTCAGGTGTCAAATGTATGGTTTTCAGGGTTTTTATCGGTTTTCAGCGTTATTTTGTTATCGTTTTTATCGTTTACTCGGTTTTCCTTGGTCTTTTCACGTGTGTTATGAATAAATCTTCTTTTTTTCGGTACCGGTACTAGTTTTATTTTGTTGTATTTATCCGCGACACCTTAAAGGCCAGTCCATGAAAATATTGTCGGGCATAAACCGGTCCATGGCGCAAAAAAGGTTGGGGACCGCTGCTCTAGAGACTGTAGAGTTTTATAACCCCCCTATAAAGTATTGAAAGGAACTGAGTAAAAGTTCATTCAACATTGAAGCCACACAAAGAGCAGCTAGGATGAAGTTGCTACACTGGACTGAGCTCTGAGTAGCACAACAGGACCAGGTGTCACCCGATCCCCTCGTCCACCTCGGCGTCATGTCTGTCGGATCTCGAAGCAAGCAACCAAGAAATGCATCACTCAGTTCAAGAGCGAGGCTCAGACTAGAGGATGTTTTTTTTCCCAGAAAAGCCATCTCACGAGGGCATCTGGTCACAGTTGGGGTTTGCAGTTTAAGAGCATGACCACTGAATTGCTGTTTCAACATCCAAATTATTACTTGTGTGCTCTGATAAATACATTGGGTAAATTCAAAATATTAAATTTTCTCTTCTTTTTTTATTGAAATGAGGTCATTTTAAATTATCTATTATGGATATCAAGTGAAATAAAACCTTTAATGATTATGAATTTTCTCATCTTCACTGCCCAGCAGCACAAACAAGTGATAAACTCACTAAAAGAGCACAAAAGTGATGGTGCAGAACTGACTTCACATAGAGCTCAGTTGAGCTTGTTTTCATTGAAAACAGAGACACTACAGGATGTCAAGCATCTCTAAATGCCGCCGTATGGATGGACACGGCACCTACCACCTATCCGTTGTTTTATACCTGCTCTTTTATATACGCATACAAGAGTCTGAGCGAGAATGCATCATATATCTGCCCCACTGTGACTTCTTGGCCATTTGAATATTGCAGTTATTTGATCGAGCTGTGGATTTCTCCCAAGTGGAATAATCTTGTGATCCGTTCATCTTCATGTCAACATCAGACAGGCACAAATAATGTCTTGTGGTGGGAGCGGCACAGCAATTTTGAGATGTTGAGAGTGCTGCAGACTGCACTTACAGTAGCTCAAAGAATGCTACCAGGTTTTATAGGCTATACTTACTGCTTTGATCTGTCGATGTGATCTCTACCTTATACCACAGTGTCATTTAGCTCAAATAAATTCATGAGTAACAGTGAAAATAGCTGGGCAAAAAAAAAGGGGCATTGAAAGGTAGCAAGTAGATGACAACCAAGAATAATTTCTCACTAGCTTTTCATGAATTTTACTGTTTGCTCATAAAAATTAAAAGCCTGCACTGAATTAAGGATGTGGGAGGTAATGGGAAAGAACAGCTAAAATAATGGGCTTCCTACCGCTTTAAATAAAGTAAGCAAAGTTTGTGGCAAGACAAAGAAAGATGGAGTGTGTGCCAGTGGGCAACGATCAGACTGTGAGTGATAGATATAATATATGAAGGCAGAACCAACTGCCCTACAGTTTAATAAAAGTGACATTTCTTTACACTGAAAATCAAGATATATTGACCTCCAAAAGTGGTGATGCTGGCTCTCTGCAGTCCCATAATTCATTTGTAGCGGCGTGGTATTATTCTTTATGAACACTGGCATTAAGTGACATTATAACCAAGCTAAGCTTCTCTTCCCACCTCTGCCCTTATTTTTCTATTGATGCAGTGAAAATGTTTTATTCGATGGAATTGAAGTGTTTACAGGTGATACTCAGTGATAGCTCAGTAGGGGGCAGGGATAGCTCAGTAGGTAGAGTGGTGGCCCCACGAACAGAAGGTCGGGGGTTCGATTCCCCTGAACAGCTACCCTGAGGTACCCCTGAGCAAGGTACCGTCCCTACACACTGCTCCCCGAGTGCCCAATGGCTGCCCACTGCTTCACTGAGTGAATGGGTTAAATGCAGAGAGGAATTTCCCCACGGGGATCAATAAAGTACACTTGTTGTTATCCGTTTGTGTCAAAAAAAACGAGAGGATTAAAAAAAATTAAGAGAAAAGGCGGCTCGGGTAAAAACAAAAGAACAACGATGTCAGGATGTGACACGAATATCCTATTTGAGTAGATCACATCTACTATGATATCATTCATCCAAATGCTTCAAAAGGAATATACAACCCAATTTCCATGTATGACAGGAACAAAAACCTCATTCCGAACTCAAAGACAGAACGAGAACAGGAAAGGCACGCAGAAAACAGAGGTGAGTGAGCAAGAGAACAAAGCAGAGCAAAGAAGCTGATGCCATCTGTCTTGTTGTTCTTCATTACAGCTGTTGCACATATGTACACACGCCCACACACAAACACATCCTCTGAGTACACCACCACCTCCAGCATCTCTCGCTGCAGGACACCAGCAGTATTTTAACGTAATTCTGTCCCGAGATGAACAGAAAGTAGAATATGCCACTTTGGGACTTGATAGAATTGCAAATGGCAGTGAGAGCAGACAGAAACAGACTGGGGGTCACACTCAGAGTTTGTTCATGGCTTGATCAGTAGAGTTCACCGACAGTACGCGCAGCGTCATATGACATTTGCAGGACCTTTGTTAGAAAATGTCATATTCTGTGTTCATATTAGCTGAAGATGCTGTTTTACTGTACCTTGGTAAAGGAACTACAACGCCATGTTTGTCAGAGAAAAAAAGTGCATGGGCTATATCACTTTTATCTTGTAAATAAAGCCTGCTTCAGCATTTCTCTCTCTTTATGAGCACCTATGAAACTAATGCTTCTCACTGAGCAGGCTGGACTACTGTAACAGTCTGGCCCCGATCAGCTACAATTAATTCTGACTTCTACTCCCAGGTGCTAACCTGGACCAGAAGGAGTGAATACATTACACCTATTTAAAGGCCTTACATTGGAATAAGTATGAAACTTCAACACTTAAAGTCTTTCAGTTGTTCCAAAGTGGTGGATGACAAGATAACTGAAGCAGATTTTATGCTCTGAACCAGTGCTCCACTGCTTTATGCCCTCAGTAAACATTTTCTGATGAGTTTAAGGTTTCGATCCTTGTTAAATACATAATGTTCCATTTGTAAATGATGGTCTTTGTTCCAATAAAAAGGAGGATAAAGCAGTGGGTGCATTACCATCTCACTGATAAGTTACCAGCCTAGAGCACAGTGTCAGTTTCTCAGTCAAAACTACACGTTTCTCATGACGGTTTCAAAATTTAAGATAGTGACAAAGACACTCAGCTAGAGGGTACAGAATGGGACTTTGCTAAGGAATGGTGAAACATATTGAAATATTTATAAGAACATTTAAGCACTCTGAAGAGGGTTAAATGCCACACTTACCTGCCAGAGTCACAAAATCATGATTCCTCATAGGTGAAGCTCATTAAAAGAAAGGTAAACTGATGTTAACTAACATACAGTTGGTGGGCACACGGGCAACCAATTAACCAAGGCTTGAAAGTTACTGAAGCTCTCTGTCCAGCAGCACTCAGGGACAACAGTGCCACCAACTCATTCAACAGGATGTACCAAAGAGGAGGAAGCTTGTTATATTAGGTTCGTGGGTATGGTCAAGTAAGGAGGTTCTGGAAGGCTCTATCACCGTGGGGTAGGCTGGTGTGTTTATGAAACTGACCCAACGTGCAGACACGGGAGAAATTAACTGGTGTTTAAACAAGAAGCGAGCCGTTATTGCGGCTGATACAAAAAAACCCTGAAAAACAAGGTGAGGTGAAACAAAGGCGAAACTAAACTGAAACCTAAACTGGGAAAAACTAACTATGAAAACAACGACAAGAGACAAGAACGTCAAACTGAACAGGAACATGAGACAAGGTAACTATGAAATAATCCAAACATGAACCTAAACATTGGGCCGCGTAAACTCTGTGACTTAACATGAACACAAACAGACGACCCAACAAAGAAGAGCAGGAGACAGAGGACTTAAATACACAAGAGGATCATGGGGGAAGTGGAAACACCTGGGGAGACACAGCTGACACAAATGCACAGGGGGAAGTTGAACAAAACACACTGAACATGTAAACACTAGACCCTTCAAAATAAAACAGGAAACATGGAGAGACGTAGACATGACACACAAGCTCGACAACGTGGACACAACTCTGGAAACATGACACATAACAATGGAGACGTAGATGAAACAAAAACTAGAATAAAACTCAACTAAATCCTAACTAATAATAACACAAGAACGTATGGTGGTATAAGGGTATAAGATGTCCTTGAGAGGCCCTAACCTGTACAGCTGAGGCCTGGCTGATCGCCTCTTGGCCATCTCTGCCAGCAGGAGGCGACACTGCAGCATATTTTCAACTACTGCCAAGGAGCTTGGAAGAGTAATGCTAGTAATGCTAGTAATTCTAACACCATGGCCAAGTTTTTACGCATTAGCAGACATCATCTGTTCGGATAAACCACAACAAACAGCAAAAATCGGCAAACCGTATCAACAGTTTGGTCCACAGGGGGGAGGAGCAGCACCCCCGACACAGTATACAGCGTGGGCTGCTCTCAACAGCAAGAGACTGGCGGCTCCTGGTTGACTTAGAGACACGTGAGGTTCCTGGACATTATTATAAACAGGGAATATGTCCAGGGATTAGACCAGAGGTGGCCGTGCATTCGCCTCTGTTGCACCCTACCTCTGGAATAGTCTCCCTCAAGCTATTCGCGCGTCTCAATTCAAGCTTTTAAATCTCGATTAAAAACGTATTTATTTAGCCTAGTGTACTCAAATGTATTTATTTATTTTGCTCTGAATTATGTTTATAATGATTTAACCTTCAGCCTTTTGGCTTGTACCTACTGTGCCTGGTGTATTATTGGTTAGTTATGTCTCCCACCTGTCAGTATATTTGTATTTGTATCTGTTATTGCTCTTAATTGGTTCTGTGAAGCACTTTGGCATACCTCTGGTTTTTAAACGTGCTATAAATAAAATTGTATTGCATGTCACACTCAGGCCAGCAAGTCATACTGCTGGAGCTGACCATCCCTTGAAAAAAAACGATTGGAGGAGGTGCAGGAAGGAAAAAAGTGCAAAATATGTGGCACTGGTAGCTGATCGGCAGAGGCAGGAGTGGATGGCGCTCTGTGAGCCTGTGGAGGTGGGATGTAGAGGCTTTGCAGGTCAGTGTCTACACCCATAAATAAAGTTCTTGGGGATCTGCAAAGGAGAAAAGCCATCAAACTACAGAAAAGCTTTGGCTCAAGAGGAGTGATATGTTGTGATGTGTACCAGGAGACAAGTCAGGGCCTGATCACCCCCAGCTGTGTTGCCCAGGTGATGTGAAGACATGAAACACCCAATGACTAGCAGGCGCACCATTTAGAATGCGTCCAGGTTGCACTACAAGGTGTAAGCTGGAACAGTAATCGCTGTACCATCATTGTGAGTTATTGTGCGTTATTGATGTCTTTAAACACAAACTTAATTGCTATGCTTTCAGACAGTCAATATAAGTTACCTCTAGAGCTACATCATATAAAATGATACAAAATTATTTATCCAAATTGCTTGACCCTTGATGACGTAGTAACTGCAGTGCTGCCTTTTTAAGCACCATAGACAATTAAACATTCGTATCATTTTGTATATGTAACAACGAGCCAGTTTAAAGTAAAGTTTGTGAAACTTCAAAGAGAGGAGAAGCATTTTTCTGCCGGCCTTCAATTACTTCAGAATCTCTTCTTCTAGAACGACAGACAAAACCTAATAACACACACTCAACAACGTGATCTACAATAAGAAGCCATGAGGTAGGAAAAAAGAAGTACAAAGTAATTCTCAGTGTTATGCAGCATTACAGTCTCCTGCAAATTGTTCTTTGAGGACAAGCAGAGTTTTCGCTTATTTCAATTATCTTATCCAAAAAAGAAATTTATCTTGCTTTTTTATATCCCAGAAGGTCTTTTGTTCAATGTGAAAAAAATTCACTTTCCCTTTTAAACTAAATGTCCTAAACAGAAGTGAAATTAATCAAACCTAAGCTTTATTCCAGTATTTCTGTCCAAAAAAATCTGATATTCTGTTTGGTTTGTTCAGAGAGGAAATATCTAAACTCTTCTGACCTACTTGTTTTTAATTTACCAGCACTAAGACTGCAAACAGTGCCAATAATTTTAGCACTTTGGTGGCAAAAAAGTCCAATAAATACAGAACGAACAGACTCAAATATGAATTTTAACTGAAATGAATGAGATTCCTTCTTAATTAAACTTGTTGTTTTAAAAAGCAGTATTATTAGTACTGATAACATTTTGTGGTAGAAATCTAGTAGCTGTTGTAAACCTACACTGTTATCCATATATCTTTAAAAACCACTTCAAATGAACACCAGTCTTTACTGACAAAAAGTATACTGAACCTGAAAATAAACAACATTGCACAAGAAAAGCTAACTTAAAAAATTGTTATAGTGAGGTACACACATCGTGCTGAAGAGGTGCCCCAACTAGCTCAAGAAAGCATGCTTAATTAACCATTATATATTCTTTTGGTTTGGTCTAAAAACATCAACTTTACACTATCTATTGCTGAAGGTGACCTGGAGATCTTTGCACTCATTGATAATTTACTTGCAAGTCTGAGTAATGTAATGTCCCGGGCGAGTCTGGAGTCTATAATGACGAGCACATTAAATGTGAAGCAGTGTAGATGTAGGTCACCAACTTAAGAGTGCATCTCACTCTAACAAGAAGGTAATGTCATTGACCTGCTCATCCAGAGCACATAAGGGTACAGAGTCCTGATCAAGGCCACTTTGGCATGGAATCAGCAGTGAGGAATCGAACCACCATTGCCAGATGATCCACTGTACCACTGGACTTTGCTGACAGTATAATTTAATACTAAAAGATTAGGACAATGGCATTGTCAGCCTCACAAATCCAATTAATAATTCTCAATAAGTGAGCAGAGAGAAGTCAATCTCACTGTCAATATTTCCACCATATTAATTCATACAATTATGGTATTCATCTTGTAATGAATGTACAAGAATGATATAATAGCCAGCAGAGTCCGTTTCCATGCATCTCAAATAAACAGCAGAATGGAAGCCGCAGTAATATTCAGTTTGACTGGTAGAACAGTAATAGAGAGTATATATGAGCCTTATGATAAACATCTACCTTATGGCCTCACTTATATATTCAGCATTCTCTCTGGACATTTACCAACACACACACATACACACACACACACACAAATACAGATAGTTTTCCAAACTTGGCATAAAATCTCTTTTAAAGGGTAAGAATTCAGTTTATTTTAATAGAAAGCGTTTTAATGTTGGGAATTTTATTTAGAAATTTCAGTAACTGCTTGGGTTAACATACCTTTAGGCTTGCCAGGTCACCATTGGGCCGCTTCTCTCCAGTGTCGTGCAAACAGTTCCCAACCACACCATCTTGCCATGTAGCTGGCAGCGGTAGTCATAGCGAGATCCGGGACTTCCAAAGCAAGCTGGTGGGCTTCTCCAACCAAAACTTGCAGCAGCAGGTGGTGAACTGGTTCACATGCTGTTACACATAGTTTATCAAGGCTGCAGGGGAGAAAAACAAAATCTGAGATGAGAATTGTGGTTCCGTTCGTGCAGTTTGATTAAAGAGCAGAATGAGATCTTTTGGACAGAAAAACTGCACCATCAGTAGAATAAATTCAACCCTAGGATTTTCTCTGGATACTAGTATTGGCAGTGACTGTGTAGAGGCGCATTTATAGCCTGATTCAGTCACTGTAGTTTGCAGTCATCAACGATAACTCTCATAACTTTCCAAGCTTTCTTTTAAAGCTTGGAGAGTTAGGTTTTTCTTTGGATGATGGCTGCTTTATCACAATTTTTGAGTCCAGTTCTTGTATCTATCCATTCTTAGAGGGTTTTTAATCTATTATTGAGACACCTAACACTAGCATATGAATCACCGAAAAATAAAAATGACTCCTAACTCAAAGGATGAACCAGATTTGTCTATATATAACAGACAATTTAGCAAAGAGTCAAATCAAAATTGCATCTTTCGGCACTTTTTTACTTGCAACTTTTTACAAAAATATGAAAATATTCCCGTTTCTTCAGTTGAATCTATCTGAAATACCAAAGATAATACAGTTTGACAGGCATAATTTTTTTTCCCACCAACAAGGACAAAAAAGTGGTACCCCTATAGATAGATAGATAGATAGATAGATAGATAGATAGATAGATAGATAGATAGATAGATAGATAGATATTTCAAATATATTTCTGGTTAAATCATCATCAATAAGTACAGTATAAATGGTGATCCTCTCAAAACTGATGGAATTAAGAACACAGACAAGTACTGACAGATTTTGAACCACCATCCGGAAAGCAACTGATTGGCAGCAGCTTCATTTTTCAGCATGAATATGATCTCAAACTCACTGCAAAAGCAGTAAAAGCATACCTGGATAGAAAAACATACAATGGCCTCTCCATACCCAGACCTCAACAATATTGAAGCAGTGTGGGATCATCCTGACAGACCGCTGAACAAAAAGCAACCAGTTTACAAAAAACAGCTTTGGTTGGAAGCACTTGTTCTTGAAGACAAGTTAAAGAGATTGCAAAAAAGCTTTCCTAAGAGATTTCAGGCTGTGTTGAAGAGTAAAGGTTACCAATTTGAACTGAACTGAGTTGTACAAACAACATTTTCTGTTTTCTTGGCAAAATAAAGAAATGAGGGGTGGCTTAATACCTTTGCACACTATTTTATATTCTGTTTCTGTTAGTTGATTTTTATCATTGTTTTTCCTTAATCTAGTATAAGCAGTTCCAAAGAATATTAAAACAAATATGTCATACTGCAATACCAGTAGAGTAAACCACATATGTTACTCAGCTTTATTTAAATCAAATCGAAAAGTGGTATCGACAATGGAATCAAAATTGCTAAATTCTTATCAAATCTCGTTCCTAACGGTGTCTCTTAAAAATAACTTTTAATTTCTGCTAAAGTGTTTTCTCAATTACATTTCAAAGGAAATGTTCTAATCTGGAAGGAGTATGACTTTCTCCCAGAGATGCATCATTCTTAGCTCCATATTTGAAGGAGGAAAAACTTGTTCCAAATCGCGTCTCCATTCGGGGTAACAGGCAGGGGGCGCTAAAGACTATCTCAGCTGTCACAAGAGACAAGAGTCACAACAGGTACAGGTCACTAACACAGAGAGCCAGACAACCATTCATGCTCATATTCACACCTACGCCCAATTTAGAATCACTAACCTAACGTAGATGTCTCTGGACTGTGGGAGGAAGTCAGACTATTCAGAGAGAACACATGCGGGAAAAATGCAAACTCAACAATCAAACCCAGAGCCTTCTTATTCTGATGCTCTTAACCACTGCTCCACTGAGCTGCCTGTGTTTATGACCATTTATTTTTAAAACTACAGGGCTTTAAAGTATAATAGTTCAAATTAAAATATACCCCCAACAGTTTTATTGGTTATAGTAGCCCTGGCTCATGTATTTGTTTGTTAGGAGGGTGATAAGTTCTGTTTCATCAAGCTGTTGCCTGGAAAGGAGCAGCGGCAAAGGTAAATTCATTAAAAATGTATTTGTCAATGGACAAATGGACTCCTTGCTTTACTAAGAAAACCTGCATTTTTGCTGAGTATGAACTAAGTCCAGGAGATAGAGCTGCAAATTGATATCTTGCACAATTTATATCGTGGCTTGTAGTAAACACTGTTTTGTCATTTTAGTTTTATGGGACTTCCTTTAAAGTTGGTCACAGGAGAGAAAAATATTTGCTGTGTGTGTTGAATGGATTGGAGGGTGCTTTACCTTAACTGATCCTGACCTAAATGCTGTTTTTTTTTTTTCTTTAGCACAATCAGACCAAATCGCTGCCCTCAAGCCAGCAAAAAGCCCTTGCTGTTCATAACTTTCTTTCTGCTTGTATTTATTTTCCCTTAGTGTGCTGATCAGCAATACTTGCTTTCCCATTCATCCAGCTCAGTGGCAGCACAATCTTCTTTGGCTTTTGAACATATCTGCTGAAACAGTTGGAAGCTAAATGTTTTTCTCAAGTACACATTAAATGGTAGTTTCAAAGCAATAATTTTGGACTACTAGAGGGAAGAAAATACAACGAGGGCTGGAGATTCATTTTATGAACTTTTTTATTCATGGAAATGCATCAAATTACTGCCTGATAATATTTACTGGCTACATCAAACAGAAACAGAGCAACATGGACATCCCACAGGAGTCCGCTTTCTGTCTAACTTTCAAATATACTTCAAGTCTTTAAAAGCGTTTTAGCCCTAGTTTGGTCTACTGACTGCTGGGAGTGCTGAGAAAACTATCTAAGTCCCCTGGGCTTGCACGAGCTGTGACTTTTATCACAACACCCTCATTTACTGCAGCACCATTTCATTCTGGACAGATACTGCACAACGAGCAAGCTGGCTGGGAGTGGCTGTTCACATTCTTATATGGGAATCTAAATATAAATATCAGAATCAATAAGCTGAAAGCTAGAAGCTACAGCTGCAGAATGGACAGTGGCATCAGACACCTTTAACCTAAAGTGAAATGTGAAATTCTAATTTATGACCAATTAAGTAACTATCTTTTGGAAGAGGATGCTAAAGGGGTTAAATTCTAAATTTTGATTAATTAGCATGCTCAACCCTTGCACTTCTATAACCTCTGAGCCACTGATAAACACTCAGAGTTAGCATAGCATGTCCATGTGTGTCTACAGCAGGTATTTATTCTCAACACACAGCCCATATGGCTACTAATTACAGTTTGGCACAAAAGAGTTCAGCGAGTCCACATTGGAGTCAGGCATGGATACCTTGCCACTGACCTTTCTGTAGATCTGAGAGGCATCAGCTGTGAATAGCGCTAACAATACCCTCTGTGACATCACCTCTGTGATGTCGAGCACATTTTACAGATCATGGAGCAGGACTGTTGAGCTGAGATCACAGCTACTGAGAAAGGCTAAACTCATGCCTGATATAACTTCTTGTGGTCTGTTAGCCACGCCTGCTCCTTTTATGAACAATTAGAGATGTTTTATAAAGGTTTTTCATTGCTTCACCAAATGAAACCCATTAAATCTGCTCTCTCTCTCTCTCCTGCCTTGCACTGTGGTTGCTGTGTGTTGTTATTATTGTGGGACTGCTTTTCTCTCAAACTCCACCACCTGAAGGTGGGGGGAGATGCCACTGCCATGTTGACCATATGGCCGGCTTATTATGCACTGGCAAAGCATCTTAATGAGAGTCCACAAACTGACAGACACATTCTTTTGAGCTCACACTGCACGTACATATGGACAAAATGCACATGGACACACACAAATAGACGGACACATTAACATTCAAGTACATGGCTCCATAGCTGCACACATACAGAAAAAAAAAGCACACGAAGATGAAAGTGGCATGGAGAAACTATTGACCCACACAAACATTCATGGATAGAATCCACTTCTTTGCATACACACATGAAACTGAAAATCATTCAAGCATAAGCACAGGATAAACTCAAAGCCCTGTACTGACACCCAGTGGTAACAGTCAAACAGGGTTTCACATGAGCCCAGCAAGAAGAAAGAAGCTCCGTGTTGTTACGTGTTGCTAAAAATGGTGGACTTTAAACCGTGTTCAGCCCAGAGATTAAAAACGTTTCCACTAATGTTGAACCCCAAACCATGAATCTGGATTTAGATCAAATTAGAAAATAATAACAGTGTAATTCAACATTCGAAAGTGTGATGCCTACTGAGCTTTAGGTGAAAACAACATAAGCATTATCAGTATTTTTGGCATTCACTGACTCAATTACAAGTAAAGTAGTTTATTAATTATGAAGTATTAGAGCAGCTCTCACAAAAATACTGGCAACATGTGAGTTAGGTGTATATAAAAGCTAGACACAGCCACGATCATGACATTACCCACTGTTTTGTTTATGGCGCCACTTTCTACAGTAGCAACTGTAGCATTTCCACACTAGCCTCTTGCTATTCCTTCCTTCTGCTCTCCTATGCCTTCGGTGGTGAGAGCAGCACCTAATTCTTGAAGCCCATATCTGTAATATTTTTTCCTTGCTTTGTGGTATATCTGACTATTTGCTGTTGAAGTTGAAACCGCTTTTTGAGTTTCATCGTGTTCTTTTATTCACTTTGTCCGTAGTTTGAGTTGGAATGTTCTGTACTGTTTTCATCTGTGCACCTCAGGAAGAATAGTTCTCGCTGCAGTAACAGTCAACGGGGATTTAGTTCAGTTCAGTTCAGTTCAGTTCAGTTCTTTTTTATTTCAAACATATACATTCACCAACGTTTCATAAAATCATTCCATACAGTTGTTTGAAAAGGAGTAGGCAGAAGTATATACTTATTTAGCCCTACCCCCTCAGGTTTACATCCTCATCATCTAAATTTGAACAACAAAAACGTATACAATGCCTTCAATTTAACCTTAAAATAATAAAAAATAGTAATAAACAGAAACAGGGAGGCACCAACAACTGCAGTTCCTCAAACAGCCACTTGTAGCTTGGTCCACATCCAGCTCAGTTCGCAGATGCTCTCATTTTAAACCCAGGATACTGATAAGTAAATTGATAAGTAAATTTATATAGCTGATTCCTATTTCATAATTCCTGTAGGGTAGGGTAGTGACTGTTTTTTTCAATAACTCAGCTCTTTGGATTTTGAAGTTTTAGCCATCACTTTCATCTACTCACCTCAATAAATGTAGTCACTTAACTGGACACCTACACCTATTTCTGCTATTGGTGACTTTATGAGGCATTTTTATTGTGAGACAAAAAAGCATGCCCTGACTGATGATACAGCCTGCTTTGACAGACAACCAGTCCAAAAAGTCCATATTTGTTGAGTGAAATTCTGATATTTTATTTTTATTTTCATGCAGTTACATAGGACCCATTAGCAGGTTCTAATTATGAAAATATCACACTCCAAAGCAAAGTAATTACATTTAAAATCATAGTTTACAAAATAATAGGTTTCAACGTAGTTGTAGACATCTTTTATATACAGGCTGTGGTGGTAGCAACATATGACTTTTACTGGCAGATTTTCTGTCAGTTGCTTGGAGTCATATCCCAGTGATGACATTTAGCTGTACTGAGAGGAATTACTTGTTCATCTCATGTAGATGAGACCCTCTAACATATTAATAGTGCCCCTCTGTGAAGCATTGTTATTGCCCAGGGTTAACTTTAGTCATTATCAGTATAACAGTTACTTAAGGCACAAAGGGTGTGTACACAAACAGTGATCCAAAAGCAGCTGTACAAGAAGTATAAGCAGGCTAGAGTCCACATTTGTGCGTACCACTTGAACCTTGTACCACTTTACCGCCCCTCATAAAGAAGTGGATAGATAACCAGAAATTTCTGATCAGTGACAAGCTTTGAGCCCTTTCCATCACCCGCACAAGCAGGAACATATTCCCAGTTTGTTTAGCTTACTCATGATGAGTGATTACAGCAACCTTTGGTCGTGGTTAAATATCGTCTCCTGCGAAATCCACATACACTTCCTGGTTTCCATAGCTTTCATAAACTATGATCATCAGAGCACATACATGCGGGGGTTGTGCCTTACTGTCTATATGGGTGTCACTTTCATAAACTGTGATAAGGCACAAAATAAATCAGATGTACAAAGGACAAACTCCCTGACAGACCAACGGAGCGAGGCAGCTGGGTCAGGCCAATTATTAGTATAGGCATTTCTAAATTGAATTTTACACTTGTGTGGAGTCTTGATTTGGCATTTCACATCATTTTATTGATGTTTTACTTCATTTTAAAGCAGTAGCTGGTGTTTGATTTTGTATTTTATTTTTTATTTTGGGTTGGCACTGAAGGCAGACTTTTTCAAGAGCTTCAGCGGGGTGGATAGTTGGACACTTAAGAAAAGATTTAATCATAGGCCAGTTATCAAGGTAGAGTATCTCTATGTTTTACATTTAAATATGTGTCGATTAAGTCAATGCCAATATTCTTTAAAGATTTTTTTTGTCTATGTCCTGAACATGGTTTAATTTAAAATGCGTGCTATAAAGCCAGTTTTTAAACTATCTTTAAACGATCTATTTTAGGTTCCTGGTTGATGCAGTGGAGTAAACAAGAAGAATGGAGGATCTGAGAGAAAGAGGAAAGAAAAGAGAAGGAAGGCACAGGTAAAAAGTCTTCAACAGTGTGTGTTGCATCATAAAGGTTATGTGGTTTCATTTCTGCTTTAACTAATGGCACAGATGTGAAACTGAGCATAATATGTGACATGAGAGGAATTTAAATATGGAAATCACATTTATATGAGTGACAGGCCACGAGTCGACCAACCATGCTTTGATCTTAATTAACCTGCTTGATCAAATACATACAATGGAGGAAGAAAGCGGTCTTGCAGACACTTTCTTTCTAGGCAGTAGAAATCCATCTTCTCCTCTGGGTCTTTTATGCTTTGTGACCCATGCGGTGTTTAATAAAACTGGCTGTGTGCTGTGGAAACATGATAACTTGCGGTGGGAGGAAAAAAAGAAGGAAAATATGAATAAAAAAAAGAAACAATTTCACCTGATTAAATCAAAAGTAACATCTGTATTGATAGGGTGACATAAAAACAAGAACACAAATATTTTAGAAACATCTCAAAAACTTGTTTAAATGAAAAATTGTATTGTTATTTATTAGGCCATAAAAAACGAAATTCATGTTTTATTACCAAATAGCTCGCTGGACTTCTCTGAGAAGTCGGAAATTAATTGAGTATAACATTTAACCACTAAAACTAATTTTCTATTCAGGAATGGAAGGAAATGACTGTAATTTGGCCTTTTAATCAAAAAAATAATAATGTGCTTTAAAAATATCCTTTTGATTGCAGAGCTTGTAGATAGTGGTGAATTAACCTTTACAGAAACATTAAAAATGTGTTTAGTAATTAGCAGTACTGTTAATTTAGGACATCTATGGCATCTGTGGTCTAATAAATTTCTTTAGCGCTGTATCTTTGCATTTTCTCCTGCACTTATTATCGAAATTTCGGAATCGTGAGTAACGTAAACTTTTTGGTTTTAGTCTATGTTCACTGTAAAAACATTGCCTCTGATTTCTGTCTATCACAGGAACTTACTGAAGTCAGACAGTTAGTGAATTTATTTCCTGATTCAGGGACAGCAGATGTTATTCTTTAACTGACCAAGCTGCAGCAGGAACGTGTTTCATGTCATCACGGCAGCTTTAAAGTTGTTTCCTATTTGCTGCACTGAGAATGAGACAGAAATACATTCAACACCACATGCTGCTTTGAATCAGGCAGCTATTCAATTTCCTGTCCCTGGATACGCTATCCAGTTTTATTAACCTCTTCATCATTGTCAGGAGGTTAATTGTTGGTGAGATATGTGTTGGTAATGGATATTACACATATATATATATTATTTTTCACCATAAAGTATTGTGTTACCAGGTTTCCATCTGATATAATTCACAGCCAAGAAAACAGTTAATTTGTTCTGTGCACTGCTGTGCTTCGCTTTATTGCTGTAGCTGATATCATCTCCACTGTTACTGCCTGCTGTTAGGGCCTCCATTTCAAATGTTAAATACACGCTGAAGTTGTAATTATATTCTCCATGTAGGTATATCTGACACAAAAATTATGACATTGTTTCTGAGTTTAGCTTTTTTACACCACCCTTGTTGTGATTATGAAGTTATAAAGAAAAATAAAACAATATTTTATCAGCAACGTTTGATTTGAAAGCCTCTAAACTTCCACTAAACTAAACTAAAGCTAGGAGTGGTGTCTATAAAGTTTAAAATATAACTTGACTAGAAGGCCACAGCAAAGTGAGCCAGTACACCAGCTTCCTAACACCTAACATATGGCAGCCAAACTGTGTGACAGTTTTAATTTTTTATGGGGAAAAAAACCTTACTGAAATAAAAGATTTTTGAGCTTTAATGGGCCATGTAATCGAGTGCACTCTTAAACAGGAGTATGCCTTATGACAGTTATGACATTATGATGTGATGGAGCCAAGTTGAATCTGGTTTGTTTGAGTCTGGGTGATTACAGTCTGCAAATAATCATATAGTGTGATAAGTAAATATTCTAATCTGAAGTTTGTTGTCATAGTGAGTCATTCTTGTAAAAACTTTTTGAGTCTGGGGAACTGAAGTCCTTTCCTGATTTTGCTGGTCTTTTCAGCACAAATTGCTCTTCATATAAATCTACCTCACTGACTGGATTACCAAAGCTGCGAGCTGCGTCTTTCCACTGTTACCATCTTGGTGTTTTTGGTTTTGACTAATAACCTGTGACCAACAAAGCTTTGGATAATGCTCCTTTTTTATAGGGTTAGGGATAATTTACAAAAAGAACTTGAATCAAGTTCCTCCATAAACTCATAAGGAAATGATTTACTGACGTTACAGAGCAAAGGAGCTGAGAGATATTTTTTTAAATACCTCTCCAGAAAGCAGGAAATCTTTTTCGAATAGTTTTCACCATAGGGGGCCGCGGTGGCGTATCCTAGTGAGTTTTGGGTAGAAACATCTGAAAAGTAAAATTTCTTCCATCAATATCGTGTCTAATGAAGACTCACTAGTTTCATAAATACACAAAAAAATAAGTAGCTTGTCTGCTCGTCACTTGCCATTGGGGGGAAAGCTAAAGACAGCAGACTTTTGTTTCCTCGCTGCTTTTAAAAAGTTAGATTATCCAGTATATCGATATCAGATTTTTTTACTTCCTAAAAACTGCCACTGTCATTTATCCTAAAAATCCAATAGTTATCAAGCGTCACATAATAATAATAATAATAATGATATAATAATAATAATAACAGCAATAGTGTAATATCATTAGTCCTTATATAACAACCTTCTGCCAGCATCAATCCATTTTGTACTACACCTTGACTTAACAGTATTTCAGTTGCTATGGCAAAGCCGGAGATCACAGTGTAGCATAATCTCAAGGTAAAAAACCCACACCCTGATAATTATTCTGCACTCTGTATTAATCATCGGGGTGGCAGAGATGGTGACGTTTAATGTGCCAGGAAACACAGATATTGAGTGTAATTATGGCCAAAGGGTTGCTTGAGAATGTATTAGCTTAGATGCCTGTTTGCGTGCCAGTCACATTCTAATCTGGAAGCACCAAAACCATACACTGTGCCTTTCATGCTAAAAGCTTTCGCTATATTTCACACTGACAAGTGACAATCACTGACAAAAATAAACACAGACCCCCCAAAAATGGGTAAAAAGAGAGAGAGATGCAGCGCACTGTTAAAAGAATACTGTTCAATAAAAACTGTACTCTGACCTTTGCGATGAACTGAGGGCTTTGACAGATTTGTAGATAACAGAGGATTCTTCATTTTGTGCTGAGCCCCAGTTATGTGTAACCAACACCCAACAGATCACAATCAGCAATAGTTTGAGGTATAAAATGTAAAACTCTTCACTTAATTCCTTGTTACAGGCTCATCCATAGACTATGCACCCATGGTTTATCACATATTCATTTAAAAACGTGCCTGCAGTCAATTTGCACTTAATAAATGTAGTCATAAATTATTGTATTTGTGTAAACATGACCACACAAATGTTAAAGTATCATGATAAGAAACTGCTGTGAAAACCTCGGAAGATAATTAAATACAATACAATACAACTTTATTTGTATAGCACGTTTAAAAGACCAGCGGTACACCAAAGTGTTTTACAATAAAAACAGGAAAATTAAGACATTAAATAAAAGACTATTAACAAAGTACCACATATGTCATCAGGTTAAGGGCACTAATTATACGGCAATAGAAGGGAATATAAGAACAAAGTACTAAGAACAGATATAGCTAAAAGATAAAGTACATAAATAAGAAATTGAACCAAATATAAAATAGGGACACTAACTAGATGGAAAAGCTATGTTGAATAAATGAGTTTTTAAACGGGATTTAAAAGATAAAACGGAGTCTGACGCACGGATAGCAATAAGAAGGTTGTTCCACAGATTCGGTGCAACAAGGACAAAAGCACGGTCACCCCCAGATTTAAGCCTAGATCTAGGCTGAGCCAGGAGTAATTGGGCTGAAGACCTGAGGGCTCGCCCAGGGACATATAGACTAAGAAGATCAACAAGATAATGAGGGGCTACATTATTTATGATTTTAAAGGTGAGCAACAATATTAGTTAAAGTAATTAACTGTGATTAACCACATTTTTGGGAAACCTGAGTTCAGTTTCATTAGCCCTGCCAGGCAGCCTTGATTACTGACAGACCTGTGGAATCAAGAAGTCACATAAACAGAACCTGTGTGACAAAGTCTCTGACATCTATCGGTCTGGCAAGGGTTACAAAGCCATGGATTCCCATGAACCACAATAACAGTTATTATTCACAAAAGGAGAAAATTTGAAACAAGAGTGGCAGGCCCACCAAAATTACTTCAAGAGCACATGGGCGACTCATGAATCCAGTACAACATTTAAAACAACTGCAGGCTTCATTTGCCTCAGTTCAGGTCAAAGTTCATGATTCAACAATAACAAAGAGACCTGGCAAAAATGGTGTACTTGGGAGAGTTACAAGGTAAAACAACTGCCGTCCAAAAAAACCACAAATTTTCATTTCACATTTGCTAAAAGAAAACATCCTGATGATCCCCAAGACTTTGGGGGAAATATTCTGAATTCAATTCAATTTTATTTATACAGCGCCAAATCACAACAACAGTCACCTCAAGGCACTTTATATTGTAAGATAGACCCTACAGTAATACATACAGAGAAAAAAACCCAACAATCATATGACCCCCTATGAGCAAGTACTTTGACGATAGTGGGAAGGAAAAACTCCCTTTTAACAGGAAGAAACCTCCGGCAGAACCAGGCTCAGGGAGGGGCGGGGCCATCTGCTGCGACCGGATAGGGTGAGAGAAGGAAGATAGGATAAAAGACATGTTGTGGAAGAGAGAGAGGGATTAATAACAAGTATGATTCAATCCAGAGAGGTCTATTAATACATGTTGAGTGAGAAAGGTGAGTGAAAAGGAAAAACTTATCATGGGAATCCCCCAGCAGCCTACACTTATTGCAGCAAAACTAAGGGAGGATTCAGGGTCACCTGATCCAGCCCTAATGGGTGAATCCAGCTCTCTACCAGAACTTTATGACATAGAGTGTCTGGCCCTCAGTTTATGCCATGAAGCTCAAGTTCACTTGGGTTATGCAACAGGGCAAAGATCAGAAACCACACCACCAAGTCCATCACTGAGTAGCCCAAAGAAGGTCTTGGTGTGCCCTAGTCAAAGTATGAACCTAAATCCTACTTAGATTTTTTGGCATGAATTTAAAAAGGCCATTAATGTTTTAAAAATGTAGGCTGAATTAATACAATTTGGCAAAGACAAATAGGACAAAATACCTCCATAGCAACGAGAAAGACTGCCAGTGCCAGTTGTCGCAAATGCTTGATTGCAGCACTTGCTGCCAACTGTGGCGTAACCAGTTGTTAGGTTTAGGGGACAATTACTTTTCTCAGACAGGGCTAAGTTGGTTTGGAGAACTTTCCCTTAATAAATGAAATGATAACTACGGCTGTTTGATATAACGATATATATCGGATGACGATATAAAAACATCTATCGTTTCATTTTACGCTATCGTTTGTTTCGTGGTGTCGTAAAATAAACTGTTTACAGCAATATTTTTTCATCGTTTTGATGGTCACTGTAGTGGCTATATTCATTTCTATAAGTTCTCTCTTTCTCTTATATTTAATATAACCACACTACGGACGGACAAGCGCCTGTTTTTACGTGTTGTCGTTAGCAACAACGACGGTAAAAGCATTGTTGTTGTTTTTTTTATTTTTTTATTTTTTTTTTATTTTTTTTATTAGTAATATTAACATACAAACAAAATGCACCATATATTACAGATTCAGAGAATAAACATTCCTTACATATTAGCAACTTTAATACATAGTGAAAAGAAAATATAAAGATGGGGTCACATAATTTAACAGATTATTAACTCACTAAATCAAAATCTTCCATAAAGGAAACAAAAAAGGCAGCCTTTTTCTTTTTAACTAAGGTCAAAGATTTAATCAACAGGTTTAAGTCGTTTTTCCAGTAAGCTAGTGTTGGTTTAGTCTTAAAAAAACGACATTTATGTATAAATTGCTTGCACAAGATTAATAACACATTAACACCATAATTAGCTTTCTTTTCTTTCAAAAACACTCCAAACATTATCATATTTAAGGTAAATGGGGTAATTTGAATCCCACTGGAATAAAGCCAGGTATGAAAATTCAACCAAAATATTTGTATAAAATTGCACAAAAAGAATAGATGGTCCAAATCCTCCTCTTCTGTTTCACAAAATACACAATTACCCGTTTCTATTTTGAATCTATCACTAAGGAGTCTATTTGTCGGGTAAATTTTATTCAAGATTTTAAATTGGACTTCTTTCCCTTTAGGAGGGATAGGGAAGGTGATATAATCAGTTCTTATTTTTTCAATTTCTTCCCTTTGGAAATCTTTTAATATGTAATTGCGTCTAAGTAAATTTGGAGAATAAAGACTCCTTAATGAAGATCTAAGAAACTTATTATTGCATTTAACATCACAAAATCGAATACCATCTATATATAATTGCCTTAACTTGGGGGAGATGTCAGAATATATTATATCATTTACAACTATGTTTTTAAGTGACAATGGAATGGATTTTATAACCCGATTAAATTTACTTTTAGAACATTGGATATTAAACTTTTGGCAAAAATCTTGATGTCCTAGAACATGTCCTTCCTCATCTACAAAATGGGCAATTGCCCAAACACCTTTTGATAACCAATCTTGAATAAAAATAGATTTTCTATTCATCAGTATATATCTATTGTTCCAAATTGGGCTATTATGTGGAGTGAAATTATGTTTAAATAACATTTTCCAATAAAGAAGGACCTGTTTATGGAATTCAGAGAGTTTAAAAGGTAGCTTAGTAATTTCAAAGTCACACTTTAGGAGAAAGTCGATACCCCCCAGTGTGTTAAAGACCTTACTTGGTATAAAAAACCAAATGGAGTGTGGATTATTTAGGAAGGATTTTAACCATTTAAGTTTCAAAACACCATTCATTATATCAAAATCAATTGCGTTTCCACCGCCTTCAATGTATGGTTTAACCAAATCATCTTTAGATATATAATGGCACTTATTCCTCCAAATAAAATTAAAATTCAAGCTATTAATTGTTTTAATAACTTTATTTGATATTGATAAAGAGTAAGCTGGATATATAAATCTAGATAAACTATCCATTTTGGTTAATAATATTCTTCCAAAAATTGTGATGTCCCTTTGTAACCACTTATTTAAGATTGTCTTACATTTGTCAACATTATCTAAAATATTTACTTTTTCTAAGACTTTGTGATCTTTTGAAATTGTGATGCCCAAATATTTTACCTCCTTCTTCACCTTTATATCGTACAGTAATTGTGAATTACACTCCTTTAATGCCAATAGTTCACATTTATTTAAATTTAACTTTAAGCCTGAAGACGGTAAAAGCATTGTGTGGCTCCGCTGTCCACTTTGTTGTTTTCTACATAAACCTTTCACAATAAAGCTTAAGATCCTGTTGAGACTTTTCAAAATAAACAGAATCACGTGAAAGAGTATGCAGAGAAGAAAAAAAAGAGCCGTCAGGTGCTAAAAAATAAATCTTAGACTCAAACTTTGAAAGAAAATGGTGGCCGTTACAACTTATGTCTAAAAGTGTATAGTTTCATGCATTGGTTAAAACACTCGAATCCAGGTAAAGGACGCCCAGCTGGAAAAAGTTCACGCATGTCGAATTGCCCGAGATTCACAGAATTTACAGAAAATATTACATTTTTGTGATTTATATCGTTGTCAGGACGATAAATGTCTTATATTGGGATATGAGACTTTTGTCATATCGCACAGCCCTAATGATAACTGATAAATAAACGAAATCATCGTTTAAAAACAGCATTTTTTATTTACTAGGGTTGCCTTTGTCTATGTTTTGTTTTGTTTTTTTGATGATGATCTGAAACTTTTGAGGATAAAGAAAATATGCACACACAAAAGACAAAAAAAAATCAGGAAGGGCACTGCGCGTAGTTTAATATCAGTAAACTGAGACAGCTCAGTGTTTTCTCTTTCACATAGATGAAACTAAAAGATATTTCTACTCTATTATTAATTCTCTGTCATCCTTCAACTGACTTTAATAGATTATTAGGTAACCATTATCTTAGTACATTATTAAACAGTCGTTCTAGTTTTCTGTTTTTATAGTCAACCAATATCTATTTCCCAGGGATACATGGGATCCATTCCAGCTGAACCCCGCAGGAGCTGAGAAGGAACAAAAGAGAAGATGTTTCCAGCTGGCTCAACATCTGGTGGCTGTTTTGGTGGGGTTAGCTGTCTTGACCACTGCTGTTGTTGCAAAGGTAGGACCATTTGTGAGTTTATCTTTTTCTCTCTGTGAAGTTATTCACCTGGTTACCACTGAGGCTGAAGTCCAAGCTCTGGCTAAAAAATGCTGACTTTGGACACAGCAAAATCGCCTCTAACTCCTCAGGTTCTAGTATTTTCTTTCATAAACAGACACTTAAAAATCTGCATCTATGGCTTTGTTGTTGTTTTAGTGTTTTTTGGGTTTTTTTCTTCAAAGTGTTTTGGATTATTTTGATTCATTTGATCACCACTGAACAGTAGTATTGCTTTCTTAAACTCTGAGTCTGTACTGTGTTCCATATATGGAAAATAAGACCACCATGTACTGTATTAGAGTCTGACTGATATATTATATTAGAAATTTCCCAATTCATGTTGCATAGTTTATCCATCAGAGCACACTCTGCAAATCAATTTATGTTTTGTATGTCTAAAAAAACTCTTTCAGGCATTTCAGCAAAGAACTCATCGTCTGAAAAGTACAAATCATGTGACAACAAGCTTATCTGTCTCTGCCTGCCTGATCATAAAGTAACACGAAGAAGATTCATGCTGTTTATGAGAGGACAGAGTTTACAGTACTGAATGCCTTTGTACCCAGCACTCTCCTTACTGGGATTCCCCATCTAGTTCCTATTCCTGGAAATATTATACCCTTATTATATCAATTCAACTAACTTGCTAACCACTTTCCTAAAAAAATTTTTATAAAGTTCTTTAATGAAGTAATTTTCTTAACACACAATGATCATATATCCTTTCAGGGCTCCCTGCTGGTGTTGTCAACATTGTCCAGTCCAACGTCCCGGCGCACCCCGAAGGAAAAACAGTTCTACATGCTGATGATGATGTTCTGCCTAGTCTTCCCCAACGTCCTGGTCTTTTTGAAATCGCTGTGGCGATGTTCCTTCAAGAGCTTTGTACCACCCAAAATGAAGATCATGGCATTTGTATGTTTTTCTACATATTTTTAGTTTATGTACCTATAACTAGACAGCAGAAAAATGTAAAATTTCAAATCGTTACTGACAAACTTAAATAGTAATAATGTTTTTTTTGGTAATCTTTGGCACAAAGTAGGTCCCATTGGGCACAGTTAATTAATCATGAGTTTATCTTCTAATAGTATTTTCAACAAAATGCTATAAAGAGAATTTTGTCTTATTCTTATTTATGTTCTTGTTTGTGTATTTATATATTGCCATTTCTTTAAGAATTATACAAACGATAACAGAAAGGTTTATTTAGGTCAAAAGACAGAAAGGAGAAAAAAAAGTAAATTGTACATTTGATGGTAATAATACAAATTAATGGTGAATATAAAGTATTTTTGAATAGCTTTGAATGTCCAAAACTAATAGAAACACTGCATAAGTGAGGACATCTTTCTGGTTTTGTGTCTTTTCCAGATTTGCCTCATTGAGGTCCTGGTCTCTCTCGGTACTTCAGTCCTCGTGCTGGTGGTTATGCCTCAGTTTGACGTCCTGACTAATCTCTTCATCAGTGGAGGAGTCTGCATTGTGTCTGCAATTATGCAGATAATATTCAGACTACAGCGAGATAACTGGAAAATTGTGTTCCCAATCTGCTCCCTCATACTCACCTCTATTGGTAACTCCTTTTAAATTAGCTTCTATGTGCAAGCTTGTTTCCCTGGCTTTCTTTTTAGCTTTGTCTCCTGAACATTCATAGATTCGGTGTGGTGAAAAAACAAAAAACCGAGAGCTGCTCTACAAAAATTAAATATAATATAATCCTTAATTACATTGTATGATAATTAGCTCACAGCAGGTATAGTAGGAGGTTTAACAGCCATGTTGGCAAACCTTACCTGCTCACAAATTAGGGGTAGGGAGTGAATGAAGCAGAAAGCAGTAGAGTCGACAGTTATTTTCTTAGTTCTGTACGTCACTCATTTTTCTCCGTTTCTCCCAATTGTTTGAACACTTCTCAATCAAGGTTTGTGTTTTCAGGTTTTGACTGAACTGATCTGCTACTAATTGTCTGTCAGCTCTTTTAAACAATCTTTCCATTGTTGTCTTGTTTATCCAATTCTGACACAGTAATTCTGTCACCCTCATTACAACAACTGCCTCAGATAAATGATGTAAAATGTCTTAACTGCCAAAACAACAACTCTGTCAAGTTTTGATGCTTAAGATTCAAATCTAGCACCAAGCTTGCAAGCTCCAAGTTCCATGATTGATTTAAAAAATATAGTGTATAAAAAATGTATAAATATTGGCAAACTTATATTAAACCTTGCCAAAGTTTCAAGTATTCGGAAAAAAGAGAGAGAAGGTACCTTAGAATGAGATCAATAGGGATTATTTTGTAATGCAGAGTCCAAGAATAATATTATGGAGCTGAAAATGTGAGTGATAGGTGTGTTTTTAGGACATTTGGATAGACAGTGGATACAGCGTATTCCATATACACTGTATCTACTGATATAAGAGAAAGTTTAGATATGCATTTATTAACTGACTAACTTGACCAACAGGTTACTGCATGCTGGGAATTGACTACTATGTCCGTGTAACGTCATATGTGGACAGACAGGGTTCTGACTGCTATATCTACGTGGCACTTGGAATTTTCTCTTCCCTCCTTGTCTCGTTGTGCTGGTGGGAAAATTCACTACAAGCAACCAACCGCATGCAGGTACGCTGTTTTTCTATAGTGGAGCTTCAGCTAGCTTGCATTCTTCCAAGTCTGTATGTTTATGATAAGGAAACTTTTTTTTTACATGATCACTGAGGATCTTTTTTCCTCTCTTACCCCACAGGATACGTTGTCACAACTGGATGGTTTCAGAGACTTTGTGTTTGTCATCAGCAGCATTCTGAGGATATTAGTGATCGGTAATTATTTGCCATCAATGTCTGTATTGACGCAATGAATGGAGAGGAGAAAAAAAAAACATGCTGGCAAAATTACACCCGCTCTTGCATTGTGTTGTCATCATCTAACATAACTGCACTGGACGCGTGATGAAAAATCTAATTTCCCACATTCGCACTGGAGAACAAACAGATTTCTGTGATGTCAGGGGTGCAGATGGATTGCAGAGGATGTCCAGCTGTGATGAATTCTTCAGTTGTTGTTTTCAGTATTAGTAAATCTAGGTTTTCTATTCTGCACAACAAACCACTATTTTGTTCTCTTTTATTTTGATTTATTTAAAATCCAATGTATTTCTTAACTTATAAAATTATTATTGCAAATGTTCTGATACATGGGCTGATTTTTATAAAGTGTTTTTTCTACTGTAACTAAGCACTGCAAGCTACTGACCCAGTTACACCCAAATCAGGGGTCAGGGTTCAGTATCTTGCCTACGGATAGTTAAACGCAAGCTTCCAATTGGTAGATGACCCAATCTACAGAACAGTACAGATTTATGTTATCTGTACTGTATCTCTGTACACGTTGGAGATTAAATTGTTTCTTCTATCACTGCAGGAATTTAAAACGTTACTACTCTTATTATTTACAGTATTTTTTTAATCAATGTTTTTCTATACCATAACAATATTTACATGACCACAAACAAAGAACAGTCATAAAAATAGTTTCGTTGTGAACTAAATGATTTGAGTGAAAGAGGGGTGCATTTTTAAATGTGGCATGCAAAATTATTTTTGTCTGTTCTAGGGGCCGTATACCTGATCTACCACAAGCTAATTGCGAATACCATCATATGGGACAATTTTATCCTGCGTGATGGAGAACTCCTGAAAACAGGACTAGTGTTGTTTTTCTTACAAGTAAGTAGAAGGAAGAGAACATGCAACATGTTTTAAAATTACTGTAGGAAGACTAGATGCCATAAATGTAGAATCTGATTTATCCCTGCATGTAGCAGACAAAACTGTGTCTGATGGTGATTTAGCAAAAAGCACTTTTTTCCCCATTATTGCATTTGATAATTTTCTTTTTATGGCTCTCAGCAGGTTTAGTCTAGATTAATTACTTAATAAGACAAAACTTACTAAAACCAATCAAATCTCATTCACACAGACTCTTTAGCAGCCGCAGGTTTAATCAGTCAGGGGTCTCTGTATCCACTACTTACTTGCCCGAGGCATGATAATGATCACATGTTCCAATTATGATCTGAGTTTTGAAGTGTAAAGCATTTTTTGCACTTCTTTCTTACTTTTCCACAAAGAATTGGTTCAGAAACATATTTTAATGGTGGTAGGATGGTCTAACATTTAAATTAATTACATTACAATCTTAATTTTGTCCTTATGACTGTAAATTAGGCTTAATAAATATTGCCTTCATCTCCCGTCTCAGGCCTTCTGCTCAGCAGCCTGCCACTGGTTTGGAGTGGTGGCCTGTAAGATTCATTCTGTCAGGATGAGTTTTGCCCTTCCTCTATGTTGCACTGGACCTGCAATGCTACTGCTGGGAATAGTGCTGTTTTTTACACTGGGATGGAAACTGGATAATGGGACAAAAGCAGAAAGCATCATAGGTGAGGTTTTCCTTTTTCTTTATTCTTTTTTTTAGGTCAAGAGAAATTGAACTACCTTTCTAAAAAATTCACTTGCAATAAGTTTTGCATTCAGTTTTTAATTGTTTAATGAGTAGCTTCAGCACAGGGGAGTTTCCAGGAATTTTAACGTTGTTTCTACTTAAGTAGCTCAATATTTTCATCATGAAAATACACTTTGAAAAAATACACCATGACTCCTCTGATGCACTGTATCATTTATATGTATAAATTGTTATAATTATAAATAAATTAGTTATTTAAACTACATGTAATAAAGCTAAAAAAAAAAAAAGTTTGTTTTATTGCAGAATTTTGTGACAAGTTGCTCTATCTGAACTCCAAAAACACGTCTGTGGTCTTACTCGAGCTTACTAGGAGCATGTGTCGGACTTCGCTAAACAGGTGTGTTTGTATGCTGAGAAATGTGTTAATGAAACGTACCATGTGAGTTTTGTAAGAAGTCACTAATTCTTCTTACACTTCAAGCAGCCTGGTCATTTATAATTTTTTTTAATGCGAATAAAATGGAAGTATTTATTGTCCAACCTCACTTGCCATGTCCTATAGCAATATATTAGGTACAGATATCTTCTGTATTTAAGCATCTTATCTTTGCACACTTCACTCAAAATATTTATTTACCATTTGATTGACAGCCACTACTTTCAATGGCCTTTTGCCATGCTGGCACTGGAGGGAGTGTGCATGTGGTCAGGCCTCGTCACATGTACCTACTACGTATGGAAGATCAAGGTATCAGGAAAAACACAGCGCATATGCACACACTTTCACTCAATTGGCTGTGAGAAGATGTATGCTTTAAATGAATTCAGTCATTTCTTTATTTGGAAGTTTTATTTTAATTCCCAGAAAAGCCACACCACAACATATTAAAGCATATTATTTTTGAGATCTGATTTTTTTAAAAATGACATACACTTAAATAGCTTTGTGGTTCACCTTCCATTAGGTCCAGCGTATAGAAAGAACATCTCAGCTCTTTGTTCGTCGATTGTATGAATCTGCTTTCATTGACCTGTCTCTGCTACTCAACACCAAGATGAAGGTTCCAAAAGCCAAAATCCATGAAAGGTCAGTGTGATCTGAGAATAGCTTCCCTGTTGAACATTATTTCAGTGTGGTCATAAATTAACCTAAAAAAAAATCAGTCATAATGGGTGATAACTTTTCAAATGCAGTAGAGGCACAGACATTTCTTCAACAGGAAATGCAGTATGCAATTATGCAGTGAATAATTTTTTTGAAGTATAGGTAGAAAAAAATGAATTTGAAGTTGAATTCATGCAAACTGTGTGTCGCTAGCAGAGCACGTCTCAGTGTAAAGACATACACACAGACATGACCCAAAAACAATTGATGTTCATCTACGACCTCAACAAAATTGGAAACTCGCTTATTTGCATCCCCAAATTCACTGCAGCTGCACATGTGGCACATTTTATGAAGCCGTTTCCACAATGGGTGTGTAACATTAATGAGCCTCCATAGCAGATGCGTGTTCACAGCATGAAATGTTTAAAAATTCTGCTACAACTTCTCCTCTCCTTAACAGCCATGATGAAATGCAGAAGTGTGTGATCTATCTGTGCGCCACCATGTGGCATGAGACCTACGACGAGATGCTGAAGATTCTCACCTCCATGTTCAGGTTAGAGCCAGTACCTCTGAAGACATCAGGGGCCAGACAAATAAATCAGTGTAGGCACAAAAACATGCATGTGCATACCCCAGTCACTATGATGAGAATTTCTTATCACATTTCTTATCATTATATAATTTTTTATCTGCACATACAGACATAAAGTAGATCAGGCTGCATACAAATCCACAGTGCCTGAGATTTAACAACAAGCATGCTTAAGCATGGCTTTATAATTCTGATGAAAATAACGAGTTTGAGTTTAAAGCATCTAGCCCCAGGTGTACTAGTATCACATACACAGCGTGGGTTTAATTTCTCTTTTACATATATTTAAAGAGCAATATAACAGCGTATTAAAATATGGGTTTGATTTACCTCCACCTGTTTAATTTCGCACCAGGCAGGTGTCAGTACACAGGTGAAATTTTTAACCAGAGAGGCATTTAGAGCCTCTCAGTCTGATGTAAAGTGGTTCTTAAAAATGTAAATAAAAGGTCAAATTCATTAGCTTTTGACCTAATATATTCAAAGGCCTAAAATGCCAAGTGTTTGGGCTGCTTAACATTTAAAAAATGCATTTTCCTGTCATTCTTGTTATTTCCTGCTGCGCACTGACTGTTCACACTTAAAAATAAGACCTAAATGAAAAGGCTTTTGCTGTGTTATACAGTCATCTGTTATTGTTTCAGGCTGGACCGTTATCGAGGGGATCCAAAGGAAGATCACAAGGACTGTTTTGACTTTGAGTGTCACATTTTAATGGACGATGCCTTCATGACTGACGATGACACAAACAAGAGGCTGGTTAATAGTTATGTTAATGACTTGATCCAAGTTGTCATTGAAGTTTACAGGTGAGATAACCCCACAGTTAAATCTATGTGTATACATCTGCATGTCTCTCTTTCTCCATCTTTCAAACTGATCACCTACACATCCTTCCGTTCAGGGTCTTCACCAACAAAGAGCCTGACGATGTGTCGATCATTGAGACTCCCTACGGTGGCAGGTTGATGTTTGTTCTGCCAGAAGGGAACATGCTCTATGTTCACCTAAAAGACAAACTACTCATCAGGAACAAAAAAAGATGGTCCCAGGTACAGATTAGCTGTGAAAGTTTCTATCTCTATATCCCTATTCATGTGTATGTGATTGTGAAATACACTAAAAACCAAGTTCTCTCACTCAAACATGCAGACTTGTTTTCTTTTTTCATGTATTGGAATTGTATGAGCTTGAATGGACCCATCATGTGTACGGTCTGATTCTACTATTCTATAACCTCACACAGTGGGACGGGTTCTTCAACACTCATTATTATTACTCAAATGTGTCAAAAATAGATGTTTTACTGAAAAAACTATTTACTATTGAATATGGGATAGAAAAGCAACAACTCCAAAACTAGATATTTTTATATATCTTAGGCATGAAAATAAATGGCTGAAATCATTTCAGTGCTGTTCAGTATTTCAAAATAAGAAACTGTGTTGCTCTATTGTGCTGCATGCAATTATTAATAATGATTTGGACTGTAGTAAATATACTGAGATACTGGAAGTGCTGTTAATTAAATGTGTGTTCAAATCTAATTGTAAATGTATGAAAATGCTTAGTTAAAATTTAAAACATGCTTACTAGTATTGCAGGTATAATCATTCTGTATTTTCTACCTGTGTGATAAAAGTTTCATTAATTTGACAAATCACCACTGTCAAGTCATCTAGACTATTAAACAGTGAGTCTCCAAAAGGCTGTTCTTGGATTTTAACATTCAATACTGCTGCTTTTTTCTTTTTTTCTTAGATAATGTACATGTATTACCTGCTTGGCTGGAAAGGCTACATTGTGAAGAACCCTTCAAAGATCCCAGTAAGACTTTTCAGCTGTTCGAGTCAACTTATTTTGTCATTGTGTATAATTTAT